>NC_056733.1:818025286-818072786 GCF_019279795.1 Protopterus annectens
CTGATGATATCAGTTTGTGGTGGCATGTTTGGTAGGGTCTACAATGTTTGCTACAGAATATGCATTTTGTATTTGTGCTTATGAGTGTGATGTGTGGAAGTTACTTACAGCATGTTTGTGTGCTGGGACTGTAGAAATATTCCCCTTGTGATGACGTCAGTCTGTGTGTGTGTGTTACATATGTGGGTACCATAGCTCTCAACTCTTTTCTCCAGAATCAGGAAGAAATTCAGAAATAAGTTATTTATTGACATACTGGGAAAGACCGACTGAGTAGGTGCCCATTTTCAGCAGAGGCCCAGGTAGAAAAGCTCCAAATATTACAAAAGCATTTTAAGAGCAGTAATTTTACAATCTTAAAAAATAATACAATAAAACAATAAAAAAATCTGCAGTTTAAACAATTAGACCAAATTAGGCATAATGTGAAACACTGGTTAAGAACAGATACAACTTTTATAAAAAGTATTTAATATTTACAGAAATTAAATGTAGGTTAGTATAATACAAACAGGAATTGCAATATGAATTGGAAGAAAAAAGTTAACATACATTCTGGGAAGTAAAATAAGTTTATAACTCAAATTACAAGTTCATAACTCAAATTATTGTCATTATTTATTAAGTGTAATCCACCACCCTTTCTTTCAAAATTGCCAGTTTCAGGAAGGACACAGATACATTTTAAGCCAAAATTAAGGGCAACTGAGAGGTTAATTGTCATGGTTATTTTATTTTTTAAACACCTTTATTGAATTATCACTTGTGACATAGGCACATTTACATTTATATAAAAGTAATCAAACTGTATTAAGTTAAAATTAACAAATGCTATGCTTCACATATATTGCTATATATCATGTAACCTAATCAACATCTAACTTAGCCAAAGAGAACCCCTTTGTATTGCTGTCCTCTTTGGTGATGGTCACCATGGGTATATTAGCCTTACATTAGGCAGCATTAAAACTGTCAGATGACTCAGGATGACTAATCTGATAGATGGAGGCAGTCCTCATCACCATTCAAGTCTTACAGGAATTCCTGTCCAAATGTGTGGGAGCCATTATGGCAGTGATTTGATGCATCATCAAAAAAGGGAACTTCTTCATTATCTGTTATGCCAAAAAGCCATACATCATGCAGGTATACATACACACACACACACACACACACAGACACACACACACACACACACACACACACACAGTTTAACGTTGTGACCATATACAGTTGTAGCAATAAACACACTGCTTACATCAGCTGGCAAACACCAAGGCAAAAGTTGTGTGTCCCTGTAGTGGGTTTTCACATGTTTATGTTACAGCAACCAGAACATACATACAGAAAATGTACCACCCAAGAATGAGCCATTATGCACCTTTTTACAACCATTAGAAGCACATCCTCAGGTTAGACCAATGCACATGCACTGTCAGAGATGCTAGTTGGGCAGATTGGTGTGGCGAGGGAAATGATTTTTCTGAGTTATGATACAGAATCTGAATTGCCTAGACATGGTAAAGCCTTGTTGTTTCTAATTATGGTGGTGGCCAAAAAAAACAGTTACTAGAAAATGGAAATCACAATGGAAACCAACTGTATTAGAAGTAGTGAATATAGTAACAGAGATAAAAGAACTGGAAATGAGATCTGTAGCAAAATAGAAGGCAGGAATTAAATAAGCTGTGCAATGTTAGACTGAAAATGAATGGGTAGATTATAAGTGATGTTTAATGTTTGCAACTGGGAGTGTGTCAATATGGTTTATTTTTATTTATATAAGTGTAAGATTGCTTATGTAGTAAGTGATGGTTTAATAAAGATGCTTCTTGTTTAAAGGGGGGGGGGGGCAACAATTGAATAAATTATGTAATGTTGATTTTCTAGTAACTGCTTTTTTGGCAGCCAACAGAATTAAACTTAATAAGACATTCTTTAGATCCCGTATGTCAGTTCAAAAGAATCATTTCCTTAGTTACAGCCATTTATTCTCCCAATATTTCTGACAAAGTACTCTGTAAGCAATCTTTTAAACCTGATAACTCATTAACCCCCACTCCCAAAATTTTCCCGATTGTCCCTTTTTTAATATCTTTATTAAAGTATCATTTAAAAAAACAAAATTCCACAACAGAGGAAACCAACAGTTGAATAAAATGTTAAGTGTTTTATTAACATCCACTTTTCATTCAAAATCACTGAGCTTCTTCAGACTGACATAAAAACATAAAAGCCTTTTTTATATACCTAATTGAAACATCACATGTTACATTTGAATGGATCAAACAGCTGTCAAGAAGTCCCTGATGTCAATGGTAAAAATGATCTACACAACTCTTAAAGTGCTACTGCATACATAAATCTTGTGTCCTTGGTTCTGAAAATACTAAAAATAAACAACCATATAAAACTAACGCTAATAAAATATGTATGTATGTATATATATATATATATATATATATATATATATATATATATAAACGCTAAAAACAATCAACAAGACAAAATACCTGACGCCAATTTTGAAAATATCAGATAACAAATTTTACCTTTGCATGCTTCTTAGCTTCAAAATACAAGCTAAGCTAACTCTATGATTTAGCCCCGGCCACCTGTACGAACAAAACTTTAACTGCCAAAGCAGCTCCAAACGTTCCAGCAATAATTGAAAAGGACCCCCTCTGATGTCAAAAGGTACCTGTCCTAACACCCTAAATCTGAAACTATGTTATGGACAATCATTCACATGCTTCGCCAAAGCACTTTCAAACTTCTTCTTAATACTATAGATGTGCTCATAAATTCTTTCATTAAAACCCCCGTCAGTCTTGCCCACATAAAATGCTGGGCAAGACTGACAGCAGGCCAAGTAGACCACTGATCTAGATTTACAATTAAATCTTCCCATAGTGTGATAACTGGTTCCATTTATTTTAAACCTTGAACCAGTAGCAATGTACCTACACGTTACAACTCTCACACTTAAAAGTGCCTTTGAGCCTAACTCGAGTGTCATTTTTGATTTCTAATAACTGTTTAAGATTATCACCCCTCCTATATATAAATCTGGGCATATGGCCTAACTTAACCTGGAGGGAATTGTCACACATAAAAGTACTCCAGTTCTTAACTAGGATTTCTCTGATTGAGTTGGTCTCAGCACTATAAATAGCAATGAAGGAAGTAGTGATATCAACCTTATTTGGATGTTTCTGTAAGTTCTTTTAAGGCTAACATCTTTCGGAAGAATTCCTATTCTAACACTGTTACATTTTACCAGTGCACACCCGTGTTACCAAAAAAGAGGGGTAATAAAAGGCCAACTGGTGCGTGCTGCCCAGATGGTGACTGATGATTGATCGTTTTTGGAGGAATGTGAATTTATTAAGGGGTTATTTCTCCATAGAGGTTACCCGGAGAAGTTTACACAAGAACTGGTTAGTGAGGTCCAGGCTAAAAGAGAAGGGGGAATTTACAAACCTATTTTACATCACAGTTCGAATGTCATTTTCCAAATTGAGCAGTCACCATCTGGTTTAGAGACCACGACTGAGAACAGGAAGGTTGATATCACTACTTCTTTCATTACTATTTATAGTGCTGAGACAAACTCAATCAGAGTTAGGCTCAAAGGCACTTTTAAGTGTGAGAGTTGTAACATGTGTAGGTACATTGCTACTGGTTCAAGGTTTAAAATAAATGGAACCAGTTATCACACTATTGGAAGATTTAATTGTAAATCTAGATCAGTGGTCTACTTGGCCTGCTGTCAGTCTTGCCCAGCTTTTTATGTGGGCAAGACTGACAGGGGTTTTAATGAAAGAATTTATGAGCACATATATAGTATTAAGTAGTAGTAGTTTGAAAATGCTTTGGCGAAGCATGTGAATGATTGTCCACAACATAGTTTCACTTTTAGGGTGTTAGGACAGGTACCTTTTGACATCAGAGGGGGTCCTTTTCAATTATTGCTGGAACGTTTGGAGCTGCTTTGGCAGTTAAAGTTTTGTTCGTACAGGTGGCCGGGGCTAAATCATAGAGTTAGCTTAGCTTGTATTTTGAAGCTAAGAAGCATGCAAAGGTAAAATTTGTTATCTGATATTTTCAAAATTGGTGTCAGGTATTTTGTCTTGTTGATTGTTTTTAGCATTTATATATATATATATATATATATATATATACACACACACACACATTTTATTAGCGTTAGTTTTATATGGTTTATTTTTAGTATTTTCAGAACCAAGGACACGAGATTTTTGTATGTAGTAGCACTTTAAGAGTTGTGTAGATCATTTTTACCATTGACGTCAGGGACTTCTTGACAGCTGTTTGATGCATTCAAATGTAACATGTGATGTTTCAATTAAATATATAAAAAAGGCTTTTATGTTTTTACGTCAGTCTGAAGAAGTTCAGTGATTTTGAACGAAAAGTGGATGTTAATAAAACACTTAACATTTTATTCAACTGTTGGTTTCCTCTGTCGTGGAATTTTGTTTTTTTAGAGTTTGTTGCAGTTTTTCCGTTGCTAAAGTATCATTTAAGACATAGGTAAACATACATTTATATAAAAGAAAAAACATATTAGCACGTTCCCAGTTATAATCATTATAAATCAGATAAGTTTTTTGTATAGCTATCATCAGTCCAACATTACATAAATTGCTCAATCCCTGTCTTCCCTCAAACCTCATTCATCCTCCCAAACATTCTGCATGTACTGTTCCCACAATTTTCATTTATTTCTATGTAATATGCTCCTGTTTTTTTTTCTAAAGATCCCATGTCCAGTTCTTTTATCTCTGCTACAATATTCAATATTCAGTATTTAAAATACAGTTAGTTTAGACGTTTATTTTCATTTTCTAGCAATTGCTTTTATTTTGGTCGCCAACAGAATTAAACATAATTAGGCCTTACTAGGTCTGGGCAATTCAGATCCTGCTTCCCAGGTCAAACTAATAATTTCCTTAGTTACACCCATTTATTCATCCAGTATTTCTGACAGAGTACTCTGTAGGGAATTTTGAATGTCTGCCAACTTATTACACTCCTAAAACATATGTTCCCAATTATCTCTTTCTTTCTTCCCCTTCACACCTCCAACATTTGCCATCTACCTGAGGAAAAATTCTTTGGTATCTTCTTGGGGTCTAAAAATACCTATGTAAACACTTCCAAGCAAAAATCCTAAATCTTCCAGACCTTGATGCATACTTGGGAGCTATACATATGTCCTCCCATTGTTCCCTTGTAAATTGCTTATCCAATATCTTTTCTACCCTTTTCTGATTGATTCATACAGGTATGGAATCTGTATATTCTCTATTTAACAGCAGTTTCTGTTCTAGATTCAACTGAAAACTCCATCAGAACATATCTTTCATTTAGGATTATCCTATTCCTTTCTCTTTGCCTGTACCCTTATATCAATCCTTAGTAATGAAAGCAGTCTCCAGCCAGCAGTCCAAATATCTTCTTGGCCTCTTCCCATTTATTTGCAATTCCCTCTCCAGTTATTAGCTCCCAATACCTTGGTTGCTTTGTCAGTTTTTTCCAGTAAATTCTATCCTCCTCACCTATTCTCTGTACTCCTAATTATAGTCATCCCTATCAGCAAAATCTTTCTCCATTCCCATGTGTTGTCTTAGTTTTTAAGATACTTTTCTGCTACTTTATGAATATAATATTCTGTAATGCTGTTGTTATTCAGCTTAAGGATCTGCATTCAAAACCTCACTCTTTTCACCATCACCCCCTTTCTACTTTGAATTATAGCTTTCTGTTTGTGTTATGTATATTAGCCTTAACTGTGTAACCCTAAAATATCCATTTAAATCAGGTATTCCTAAACCACCTTGTTCTACTGGAAGGATCACCTTATCCCACTTGAGCATTGTCCTCTTCCCTTCCCAGATAAAGTCCTTCAACTCTTTACTAATTATTGACACAACTTCTCCTCATTGATAAAAATATGCCCGACTTGTATAAAAACCTAAAAGGAGTAAAAACATTTTCACTGCTTTGTATCTTGCTATATATATCCATAAACAAGAGCTTCCAGTTTCTCAGTTTTTGTAGTATCTTGTGTTTAGTCTCTTTTAACATATCCTTAGCTGTCATAACAGAAGCCTTTTTAATCCATACTCCTAAATACTTAATTTTATCATGTCTTCATATATGTGGATATTGCTGAACCAATTAATGTGTGGGTACATAATTTACACCTATAACCTTTGTTTTATCCTCGCTAATTTTATATCTCAAAAATAATTTAAACAGTCTCAAAATATTCCACAATGTTGAGATGTCCTTTTCTGGTTTTATCAGGTATAATATAATGTTGTTGTTTGTCTTTCGGCTTTTTCCTGTTAAGGGGTCGCCACAGCGGAATTCCGGTCCGCTACTGATTGGCAGTAGATTTTTACGAAACGCAGAGGTACCAGCTCGACGCCCAATTTACGCACGCATGTCTTTCGAGCGCTACCCAACCGTGGGGAGGACATGCAGACTCCACACAGAAGGCACTCCCAAGCCACGCCGAGAACTGAACGGGAGAACCTCTTGCCGTGAGGTAACAACGCTATCGCCATACCACCGCGGCTATTATCATCAGCAAATAAAGAAATGAGATAATTCCACAGTAAAAGACCACCGACCAACGAAGTATACTGAAAACTGTCTTTAATAGATGTGACAAAGATGAACAAATGAACAGCAATCCAAATAAAATCGAGCGCTTTCACCTGGTTAATACCAGGCTTTATCAAGATGCATGTTATGAAAACCCAATGCTTTATATAGTCATTTGCTGATCACCTGACCTTTGCCATAGTAGCAGTTGCATATCGATTCAGTAAAGAGATGATCTTTATGTGCACCTTTGAAGCCTTTAATGGTTACTAAATTTTTGAAGTCTGTAACCAGGTTGTTCTTGGTAGCAGGACCTGCTACCAAGAACAACCTGGTTACAGACTTCAAAAATTTAGTAACCATTAAAGGCTTCAAAGGTGCACATAAAGATCATCTCTTTACTGAATCGATATGCAACTGCTACTATGGCAAAGGTCAGGTGATCAGCAAATGACTATATAAAGCATTGGGTTTTCTTAACATGCATATTGATAAAGCCTGGTATTAACCAGGTGAAAGCGCTCGATTTTATTTGGATTGCTGTTCGTTTTTTCATCTTTGTCACGTCTATTAAAGACAGTTTTCAGTATACTTCGTTGGTCGGTGGTCTTTTACTGTGGAATTATCTCATTTCTTGATCAGCAAATAAAGCCAACTTTTTCTTCATTACCATCCCAATTATATCCTTGGGTTTCTGAGTCCCTTACTTTCTTTGCAATGGCTCTAAATATAAAATAAATAATAAAGGAGAAAATGGACACCCCTACCTGGTTACTCTGTTCAGAAACAACTTCAGAGAATAGCCCTCACACTTTAACTTTTGCCTCTAATCTTTCATATAGCCTCATAATTAACAGTATTATTATTATATCAGGGAATGCAAATGCTTCCGTTGCCCTAATCATAAACTCCCTGCTTACTTTATCAAATACTTTCTTTGCATCAAGACCCACCCACAACAATGGCATTTTTTTACATTTTGCTTGCCTTTTGGATCATCATTGTTCTATAAATGTTGTCAAATGTTTGCATCACCCCCCCACCCACAAACACGCACAAAACCACATTGATCCATATCTATCAAATTTGGCATAACTTTTGCTATTTATTGAGCTATAGTGGCATATCACTTTATAATCATGGTTTAAAATTTAAATGGGTCTTTATGAAGTTGTATCTGATGGTTCTTTGCCTTCTTTTTTTTCTTCTGGGATGTTGGTGCTAGTGTTAAACAAAACCATCCAGATCTTTATCACTTTCTTCCCTCCAAGCTTCAAAACTTCCACAGGAAAATCACCTGGTCCTGGAGACTCTCCTGCAGATTATGTGTCACTGTTTTTATATTATTTCCTACCATCTTAACTGTGAATTGTTCAGCCTCATGTACCTCTAAACTTGGCATACTTACATATTCAAGAAAGAGCTCAAATGGAAATATTTATGGATTTCCACATTTCTCTACTTTATACACATTTCTGAAATATCTCTAATACCTCTACAGGATCTCTGGTTATTTTCTTTTGTTACAGGCTCCCTGAGTTTGACAACAACCTTTTCTACCTTCCGTTACCCAAGTTGTTGTGCTAAATGTTTTTGTGCTCTGGAGTTATCAAAAAAGCATTTGCTTAACAACAATCCTTCAAACTCATGCATATTGTCCAGATATTCCCTTATTTTCTCTATAGCATTTTGCAGTTGTGCCTCTTCTTGTTCTGTGAAATTCCTCCTATTCTGCAATACTTTAACCTTTTTTGGTCCCTTTAAATAATTCTTGTTACTTCTTAACCATATGTCTATTTTATTTCTACTCAATTTTTACACTCCACTTTCATTTTATCCCACTCACTAGCTATAACCTCTGAAGAAATTTCTGTCTTCCCTAATAACTCGATCACTTTCCACTACCCATTCCTTACATTCTTTTTTTTAACAGGTAGGTTGGAAAGCACCAGTCTCTCATTTTTATTTCATTACCTTGTATTTTTCTTTGTCTTTAATGGCAAATGATCTGAATTAGTTATTGGATGTGTAGCAAAGGTTTCAATTACATGCACATGCTCCTGTGAAACATAATTTCTGTCTAGTCTAGCCCAGCTATTGTACTTTGAGGAACAAAATGAAAATTCTCAGAATTCCTACTACTGAATTCACATTTTCCAAACCAAACATTTTCATAAATTTCTTCGGAAATCTACCTTTTGCTGTATTTTCCCTTCTAGGTCTTCCAGGAACATCCTCACTGTTTCAATTCAAGTTCCAGGCCCCACCTTCAAGTAACATGTCCTGCTTAAAGCTGATTGTGATCTCCCAGAATTCTCAATCTCAATAATGGCACTTTTAGTAGAATATAAATACATGCCAGCATACTCCTTCTCCCCTACCAGTAACACCTTACTACCACAAAACTACCATTACTATCTTTTTTCCCTTCTTTAATCACTAATGGAACTTCTCTAGCAAACAGTAAAAGTACTCCCCTTTCCTTTTCCCCCTGAAATTCTGCTGAATATTCACCCCAAAATCTATCATTTTATATCAAATTCACATGCTTGTTTTCAAATGTCTCCTGCAGCACTGATAATTGCATTTGCTCTTCATGTCTTATTATAATTCAATAATCTTATATTTTTGTTTATACCCATCATGACATTTACATTATAGAATAATATGGACTGTGTAGGTATTATGATTTTTACTATTCCCACGTATTGCTTGCGACAACTTTTTAAAAGTCTATGTCCAACTTTTGTGTTACATGCACATACTAACGTTTGGCAGGGTGATCTTTTATACAACTGTTTCTTGTTAACTCCATTTGAATCTAGGTCACATTTTCAAGACTTTTGTTTTAATGAAAACTCTCAAAAAAAACACCTCCCAGAACACCTCAATAACCTATCAACTTAAAACAAATACAAACAAATATGTACATCTTCAAATAATGAAGTTTAACCCTTCTGAGTGGAGTAATTGTCTCAAACTGACATAATGAAGTTTAACCCTTTTGACTGGAGCAATTGTCTCAAACTGACATCTGCACCCACAAACATTACCTAACCTAAAATGAAGGTTATCCATGCTAAAGTGCATGTTATAGCCTGTGCTCCTATTTGTACAAATTGCTGTTGGTTCTTTCCTTATCTCCATTACCCTCCCAGATGACAAAAACAGTTTGTATGCTTTCAGAAAACATTAAGATTTAGCCTTTTTTAAACACCTTTGTTGAATTATCACTTGTGACATGCGCACATTTACATTTATATAAAAGTAATCAAATTGTATTAACAAGTTGAAGTTAATATTATGCTTCTCATGTACTGCTATATATCATATAACCTAAGCAACATTACATAAATGATTCAATTCCTGCCCATTTTTTTAAAGAAGCATCTTTATTAAACCATCTTTTATGACATAAGCAATCATACATTTATATAAATGAAAGCAAAGCACAGACACAATCCTAGTTGCAAGCATTTAACATATCAAACCATAATAACACACTCCCAGTTGCAAACATTATACCTCACTTATAATCTACACAATCATTTTCAGTCAAACATTGCATAGCTCATTTAAGTCCTGCCTTTTTTAAAACTTCATTCCTCCCCTGTATGTATTGTTCACATAATTCCCATTTTTCCTATGTAGTTTGCTCGTACCCATTTCTAAAGATCTCAATTCCATTTGTTTTACCTCTGTTACTATATTCATCATTTCTAATATAGTTGGTTTAGATTTTGATTTCCATTTTCTAGTAATTGCTTTTTTGGCAGCCACTATAGTTAGAAACAGCAAGACCTTACCATGTCTAGGCAATTCTGATTCTGTATCATAACTCAGAAAAATCATCTCCCTCGTTGCACCAATTTGCCCACCCAGCATCTCGACAGTGCATCCCACAGGGAATCCTTAAAGTCTGCCAACTCATTGCACCCCCAGAAAATATGTTTCGAATTACATCTTCCTTCCCAGTAACATCTCAAACATTTACTATCTACCTGAGGAAAAATTCTCTGGTGTCTACTTGGGGTATAAAAATATGTAAACATTTCCAAGCAAAAATCCTAAATCTTCTAGATTTTGTTGCATACTTGGGAGACATGCATATATCCTCCCATTGTTTATTTGTAAATTGCTTATCCAATCTTTCTTCCCAATCCTTTCTAACCTCCTCTGAACATTAAGTTCTAGCCTTAAGAAAAAAACTGTGCTGGCTATTTTTTAAACAAAACTAAATTAAACACTGTTCTAGTAAATGTGTTTAGTAATTGGTCTGTTAGGAAAGCTGCTATCTCTTATTCCCTTCTAATAATTTCAAACTTTATTTTTACTGAACTATTTGCCTTTGTACTTTTAAATTTTACAGCAAACAATGCTCAGAACTCTCAAGATTCATTGCCTGCACCTGTAGTCAGTTTGTCTCCATGGAAATATAAAAACAGACTGTACAACTTATCTCATCTGTAAACATGTCAACTCACACTGTACATTTGGTAAAGCAAAAAAGCTAATATTACATATGCAAAAGACACTCATCCCTTTTCATTGCATTCACCGTGTTTTCTTATTTTTCAAGTCCATTTGTTTACATAAAAAATGTTTTTAGATTAAGTCAAAGGCATTAATACAGACATTCGCCTATGCAAAAAACAAAACATCTCAACTTTACATATATTATAATCAGTGCACATTTACAACCCACCCCATCAGCCCAAGATTGCAGCACATTAACCTAAACATGCTTTTGTCTGGTCTTTCCTCTATTTTTACATTTTAAGTTTTAAGCAATGTAGACATTACAAAATACTTGTTTAAAGTATTATATTTTATCACATACAACAATCACTAAAAAGACTCCCCAATCCCCCTAATTTTAGATACCTCTGACTACACACTATACAAATCTGCTTTATTATACAACATGGAGTTTACTTCATGAAATATTTTATAAAAATACTGTTAACAAAAACTGTTTTGCCTATAGTTACTTTTTTTCTTTTTAGTGTCTTTCTAAACATTAATGACAAAGTGGGACATATGCTTTTCAGTCCAACCACAAGTTTAACAAAGTCAGCAAAAGTCCAATCTTTCTCAGCCACTTTTTCTTGCAAAGCCATATTTCATACATGTGACTGATGCTTTATATTCTCACATTTGTTCACTAATTTCAGTCCTGCTGGTCTTCTTCTGGTTCATCTCTAACAAATCCTACTGTGGAACACTAGTAGGATTATAGCATTAATAGTGCCTGTTCCTTCCACTTTCTCTGGTGCATCTGAAAATATCATGTTTTCTCTTTGCACACTGTCTTCTAACTCTACTAGTTTTTTAAACAGTTCTTGAGAATCATCATTCTCAGCCAGCCTTTTCTTCATTTCAACCTCTTATTTTGCTGTTTTATCGGTTCACCTGAATAGCTGGTTCAAGCTTCTATTTTTCAACCCTTTGTGTTATTTGAGTTGATATATTCCTTCAGTGTTTCACTTATTTTAATCATCTATTAGTACATTTGATTTAGTCTACCTGCAAATTGCTGGAAGCCATCTATTGGCCCAAAGCTGAAGGTTGAACTTCTTTTAGCTGAACAGCTACAGGATCTTTCCCAGACAGCATTTTCTATTTACCTTTTTGGATTGATTTTCTTTCAGGTTCTCCAAATTTCTTCTTTGCTGGCATCCACACAGTGTACTTACTAGCCTGTAACTGAATTTTACCCAAAGAACAGCTTCAATGGAACTCTTTTTCTCAGTTTCTGTTCTCACCCTGATTGAGATAAAATTAAGCTGTTGATCAGTGCACAGCCAGCTTCGCAGTCACAGACTCCTTGGAAAATCTGATGTGAAAAGATGCCTCTTGAAGAATCACATAGCACATGTCTCCTTTGGTAGTGAGTTTGTTTGTGCCACTGATACCTAGCACTGGCCTGAGGTTATTACTCTCTTTTGCACCACAAAAGAATCTGGAGCAAAATCGTAACCCTTTCTGGTCTAGTGGAACATACTGGATGTGTCCTATTTGGAGTCAGCTGATGGGGTGGGATGTCAGACAGGGGGTAAAGACCGGGGATAAACCCTGGACCCTTAGTGTAGAGGGATAAAGCCCTGACTGCATCGCAGATGATTCATGTTTGACTACTGGCACAGATAGTGAAGGATTTTGAATTTTCCATCACAGGGAAACAGTGGCAGTATGTCTGCCTGCATTGACATAACCTGCAGGAATGCAGATATATTGATGCAGCATGAAGAGTCTACCATGCCCATACTACAAGCAGTTTGTCACTTCTTCAAGAGATTGAGAATGAGCTGAAATATACATGCACCTCATGAGGCAACTACATCACAGCTCACAAGGCTGCCATGGGGGTTGGGAATAGGATAGTCTCCATGATTTGTACACTGTCCCACTCCCTAAATACCAAACTCTCACCTCCGCTGGGGAATGAATGTGCCAGGTGTCTCTTTCCCTGATGGAGGAATGAGTCATTTGGGTGCCAGAAGTGATGCCACTGGTACAGTCCTGAGGGCCATTAAAAATAAATAAGACTGTGGAGTAGTCCTGAATCTGAGTTTTTTTTTTTCTTGTATACTCTAGCTGTAACTGACCTTATCCACCTGCCCTTTGTTTTAGTCTCCCTGGAGAAGTGGAGGAACATACAGACCCTGACTTCCGCCAGGGAAAGATAGTCAGGTAAGGTCTTACAATTCTTAATGTTGACCAACATTGGTCAGTAGCTTTCTAAAGATTGCCAAGGACCATTCTCTTTGCAACTGTTACCTCTTTGGAAGTTTCCCACACATTTTGTTTTCCTAGTTTGCTACTAATTATTTTGCTGTGTGCCACAACTAAACCAAACCTACCACTGGCTCTTCAGCAACCCAGAAAAGCAGAACTGAGGCATCTGGAAATTTATGATCACAGCAGTGAGGGGGGTTCTATCTTTCTCCATATTTTCTATATCTGATTTTCTTCCAGGCCTAAAATACATTTGCCTCTGAATGAGTAAAGTTCCTTTATTGTTCTTTGCAAAGCAAGGTAATCTAAGCCACATAATGTGCTACCATGACAATCATAGATCCCAAGTTCTGGCAGAATTATGCAATATAAATCATGAAAATGGTCATTTAGCTAAAGACTGGGACAAATGTTAATCTTTGATGGGTTGATCTGGCCTCTACCTATTAGTTTTTATTACAGAAAATGAATACCAGCTATTTTCTTAAGGGAAAACTTGAAAACACAAACTTACTTCTCTAAGAGATCCCCTATTCTGGATTTCTTAACCAGTGGACACACTACAGGGCTCTGTGGAGTTGCAGCTTTCCTGAGGGCAGGAGTAGAAGCAAAGATGACTGACTAAAATATCTCTGATCAAAACATCCATTCTCTAAGAGACTGGAGAATACAGTTGGTCTTCTCAGGTACAGGGATCACTTTATCAGGACTTTCACAAGCTATGTCAGTGACCATTTTAAGGTTGTCCATCAATGGGGGAACTACCAAACAGGGTTGCTACATAGACTGAAAAGCTTTCTGCAGTGTCTCTATGGGGAGGATAAAGGGATGGCTGGCCTTTGACACATTTCCAGTAGCTCCCCAAATTCAGGTTTTTCTGGGACTCCGGGTAATTTGCATCTTCCTTAAAATTTAGAACAGTTATAGTTCCAGCAGGTGAGCCGATTCACAAAATTTTCCATGGAACCTTTGATTGCATAGTCCAAATGTGAGTGAGACATGTTTGGGGGCTGAACTTAAAATGTTAGACTGGAAAATATCTTGGTCCACTCTATTCAATCGAGTGATAGGTAGGAGAGATGAAGGCTCAGAAACAGTATTCTCTAGTTACAGGTTAGATAACAGTATTGAGCTAGGATAGAGTGTACTAGTTGGAAACTGAACAATGTGGATTCTTGACAGCATCCAGCTCAACATAAAGGGCTGGGCTGACACTAATATAGTGCCAAGAACTCTTGGGATGGGCACAGTAGGGCATGCACAGACATTGATGGGGTAGGAGTCAACAGTTGACAAAGTTAAGGGCTTCAGCAGTGACCTCAAAGACATTAGTGTCTTCTGTTACACAGTAACAATGACAGAATGGGAGAGATGCTGGAAACATTGACACCAAAAATCCAACATAATCATGGATAATGGTATCAATATGAGCCCTAGCAAAAATACTGATGCCAAAACAGTCAGGACCTGCAATTTTCAGGACTGCTCTTGTGAATAATGGGCTGGTGATAAAACCCTTGGTGCTCTGGGATAAGTATAAAAAAATTGCAAAGCATCCCCATATCCCAAGAAGAATTATACGGAAGAAGAGACATAAGAAGGCCCCAACCAACCTATTGTTGTTGGTGTATTTCGGCTTTTCCCAGTTAGGGACTCTGGTCTGCTAATGATTGGCAGTAGATTTTGATGAACGCTGAGGTGCCAGCTCGACGTTCAACCTTCAACGAAGGCATGCCCTTTTATGCATGTCTTTCGAATGCCCAACCAACCGTGGGGAGGACATGCAGACTCCACACAGAAGGCACTCCCTGCATGCCAGCCGAGAATCGAATGGCAGAACCTCTTGCTGTGAGGCAACAATGCTACCGCTGTACCACCGCGGATCCAACCACTTTAAATAATGCATGGCTGGGCAGGTCGCTCCAAGTGTCATAACTTTGAGGACAATATTAGTGGAACCTCACGGTCAGCTCAAGCTGTGACATTTAGAAACATGGAAAAGGGGAAGAAATGGCAATCTTAAAAGTTCTAAGAATATTTTTTCATTAAATGGATTTCTCCACAAATTTTACTTAACTGTAGTTAATGTAGAAGTAGAAGTTAAGGATACCTGGGGTGCTTTTGCAGTTTATGCTTTGTTGGAAAGTGGGGAATTAACTACTTTGTATGCCTACGCCCAAAAAAGTTGAAGGTTTCAAGGCCATGGTAGTAGAAGGCTTTGGAGTCAAAGAAAATGTAGAAGGCTTTGAAACTTCCTTAACATACTGTGTTTACACAACTGAAAAACATTATGAAAAAATAAAGAATGGAAGATGTTAACCGCCACTAAAGTTGGCAAGTTTAGATGCCAAGTTACTCTCCAATACAAATTGCAGTGTCCAGCCTGGGAATGAAATCTCCTTCCACAGGCTCAGTCAGACAGGAGTCAAACACATAAAGAGAAAGTGGGAGCAAAATTACCCTGAAAGGGAAAGAAGAAACATGTTTCTATTACTCTTTTTACTATATTTGGGGCACAGCATTGAAAAGGTTGGCCTATGCCAAAAAGATAAGAAAATCACATTTTGAGGGAAGATTTCTCCCACTCTAGGCAAAAATTTCTGAAAATTATGTTGAAAGAAAATAATTAACTGATAAAAAAAAAACACACAAAAAAAAAAATCAGTACCTACTTACATAAACCAAGCAACTTGTTTATGCAGAAAAAGATCTGGCAGCTTGGGACCTTTTTAACAAATCCAAACAAAGCACAGTAACAAAGATGCAGAAGGCTAGGCAGCATGGTGCCTTATGGGACAGGAGGAGGATCCTTAGCAGCCTGGGAAAGTTGTAATTGCCAAGAGGTCCTAACACTTGCAAGCCTTAGGCCTCCTGTTTTAGGGGATGGACCTTATCTTAACACATCACAGTTAAGTCAAAGTGATACACAACAAACTACAAATTCAAAATCCAGTTCAATCAGTGATGAATGGTAGTGGGGGTGATGGTGAGGGGAAACAGAATACAAATACCTGTCAGTTTGGTTTGTCTAAAAATCATCTCCAATCAACAAGGTGAATGGTCTACGAAGGGTCACTTCAGTCATGCAAACAAGCAGAACAGTCCTAAGTAGATGTGGTTCAGTCTAACAAAAAAAAGAAATTCAGAAACCAGTCAGAATTAAGTCACTGTGTTTTAGAGTCTCAGTGCAAGAGATCAAGGGAACTCAAAGTTGACAAGATGTTTCACATACAAGGTATAAGACATTAAGTCTATTTTTAAATTAATTTTAGTGTTAAAACATTATTGCCAGTAGAATGAGAGATTATAGACAAAAAAGATGATCATGCGTTCCTAGTAAGCAAGTGAATATAATTAATGTAGTTACTTCACTGAAATTACTTAGCAGAAACTAGAATATGAAGCTTACTTTCCATCAAGCTGAGTGAGGCATTAATTCATTCAATTTCAAGTGTATAAAACCTGTTAATCCATCTACTCCCACTTTCAAAAAGAAAGGCAAGGAGATAAAACACCTGTTGGCAAAGCCTTTGAAAAAGGGTTTTCAAATTGAGCAAAATGAAGGGGCAAAGGGTCTATATTAGATAACTGAACGTTTGACTCTCATATGGTCGACACCATATAATCGAACTTTCAAAAGTCTGAATAGCTAATAAAAAATAACTACACAAAACATCTACCTTAAGCTTTTAAGCAGTGGGCAAGCCCCCCCTGCACCCCACACTCTTTAAATATACCAACTCTGAGACCGCACTACAGTGCAGAAAAGGGAAATCTTCCCTTATGGAGATCTCTGTTACAATGTATGAACATTCAAAAATATGATCGTATGGTGTTGACCATATGAGATTTAGAATTTTGAATGACTGAACATTCAGTATAGATCCGGGGCAAATAAGCTACACAGTTAAAATTTCCGACTTCGAGGCAATCTATGCCTGACATACAAAGCTATGTCAAATCCAGAATTAATGGACATGCTCCACCTCAGTAAATCTAAATCCCTTAGAGCCACACGCTCGAGGGACTTGAACCTCAGCACAGAAATAAATAGAACTTGCTGGAGGGACAGGTTCATAACCCAGAGGCTCCCTTCGCTCTGGAATAGAATTCCAGTTCATGTGAGGCAGAGCACCTCACTGAATCTCTTCAAGAAGAATCTCGATAGGTGGATTGGGGATCGTAGGTTTGTCCCAGGGATTACTCCCGTGTCACTATTAGACAGAGGCACAGTAAACTAAACCTTAAAAGGGCACAGTATACTCAAATCAAGGGGTGGCGTAAGCCATACAGAATCGGGCTAGGCTTATAATTGCCCCAGGGCAGATAGCCTAGTATGAACCTATGAACCTATAAGAGTTTTGAAAGTAGATAAAGGAAGGTCATCAGCTGTAATGAAACAGTGTGCTTACAAAGAAAAAAAAAAAAAAACTGTTTCACTGCCTAGTGACAAATTTTTTTATATAAAAGTTTCCTGTGATGTTATTAATAGCACAAATGAGCATCTTGACTATATTTTAGAAGAAATATGTACTAGTAAACAGATTTTTATTTTATTTTTTTTATGTAAAGCTATATGCCTAAAACAAAGACCACGAACCAAGTGCAGGCAAATAAGTGGCACAATTATAAAAGAAAAGTACAGTTTTGTACCTACCATAAATGTAGATGTTCGAGGATTCCATTGCTGCAGTCCTGACTATTGGGGTATAGTAATACCAGAGTATTCAGTCTTTTCTTGCCCCAGATGACAGAAGACCCTAAAAAGACAAGTCCCAGAACAACCTGCACCAAAAACATGCACAATATATACAACCATATATATAAAATATAAGCATGTAAACTCACCTACACAACCACCCCTAAATACAGAGGGAAGGAGGATTGGACTGCAGCAATGGAATCCTCGAACATCTACATTTATGGTAGGTACAAAACTGTACTCCATTGCTGCAGTCCTGACTATTGGGTAGAATCCCAAAGCAGAGGTAAGGGAGGCTGGCAAATTATAAAGCAGTAGGAGCTGACAACATGCCTTGTAAAACAGCTGTGGCAAAACCAGCCCTAGACTTAGAGTAGATAGGAAGGTGATAATGCCTAGAGAAAGTATGCACTGAACTCCAAGTAGCTGCTTCCAGAATATCCTTAGTTGCCACCCCCCTTAGAAATGCTGTTGAAGTGGCAGTAGCCCTAGTGGAATGAGGCCTAATCCCAGCTGGAATCTCCTTGCCATGATGGGAATAACAAAATGCAATGCAAAAGCCAATCCACCTAGAAATAGTTTGTTTTGACACAGGCTTGCCCTGAGAACTCAAAGCAAAAGAAACAAACAACTGCTGAGACTGCCTAAAATCCTTAGTCCTGCTTAAATAATAACGCAATTGCCTGTGTACATCTAAAGTGTGCAAAATCTTTTCCCCTTTATTTTGAGGATCTGCAAAAACGTAGGGCAAATGAATAGTTTGGTTTAAAGCCACACTAGAAACCAAATGATACCCTATCCTTATGGAAAATCAAAAGGGCTCTACTGCCATAAGGGCCTGCAACTCAGACACCCTTCTTGCAGAAGTAATAGCCAACAGAAAAGCAGTCTTCCATGACAAATATTTCAATTCAGCAGTAGCTGCAGGCTCAAAAGGTTGTAGAGTAAGTTTTTCCAACACTGAGATCCCAAGCCCCTCTAAGAAACTGCTTGAACAAAGGATAAACAAAGGTGGGTCACAATCATAGTGAGCTGAAATTGCTGCAGCATGAATCTTTATGGAAGAGAAGGACAAACCTTTGTCCAATAATTCAGTAAGATATTGAAGAGCCACACTCAAATTAGGCTCTGAAATCTCCAAATTCTTTGCTGTACTCAAATCCAAATAAAAACCTCTTCCATTTTCTCTCCTTGTACTAGGTCTTCTAGCTTCCATAATCACATTTAAAACTTGTTGAGGAAGTTGAGACCTGCTGTGTTTCAACACAGAATATGCCAGGCTGTTAGATGAAGAGAGTGAAGCTTGACATTGAGCAGATGACCGTCCTGCTGAGATAACAGATGAGGAATCCAGTGTTGCCGAGGCCAATCTGGAGCTATCAAAATCATCCTTGGCCTGTCTTGTCTGACCTTTAATAGTACCTTTGGAAGAAGAGGTAGAGGTGGAAAGGCATACACATGAAGGTTTTTCCAACTGAAAGACAGAGCATCCACTTTCCAAGCTGTGTGATGAAACCCCTTTGTGCAATACTTTGGCAGCCGGTGGTTTAGTGGAGAAGCGAACAGATCTATGTCTCCCATGACACTGTCAGTTTCTGAAATACATGAAGATCCAGTTTGGGATCCATGATTTGTCTGCTTAACACATCTGCTAAGGAGTTCTGTGCTCCTGGCAGAAACCTTGCCTGAAGAGTTAGTTGCAAGCTCAGCGCAGTCTCCCATAAAATCATTGCTTGCCTGCATAGAGGATAAGAATGTGTTCCCCCTTGTTGATGTACCACATGACAGTTGTGTTGTCTGTTAGAATCAACACCTGCCCTGGAAGAAGTAACTCCTTGAAAGCCATTAATGCAAACTGGACTGCTAACATCTCCTTCATGTTGATATGTAGATGCTGTAGTCTGGCAGGCCACTTGTCTTGTATCCACTTTCCATTTAGATGAGCTCCCAAGCAATGTCCGAGGCATCTGTCGTTAGAATCTGACTTGCCTCTGGCGGGTCACAGAGAGTCCCTTGTTTAGGTGACATTCCTGAGCCCACCACAAAAATTCCTTTTGAATGCAAGGTATTATTTGAATGACAGTGTCCAAATCCTGGCAGTGCTGTGTCCATACATTTTGAGATACCATTGTAGCTTCCTCATATGCAGTTTGGCATTGGGAAGCACCAGAATACAAGATGCCATGAATGATGAGATAGTTGATGGAAGTAAAGTGACAGACTCTTTTGTTTGTCCGGCCATCTGGGCTGCTGTATTCAGTCTTACACCCAGAAAGCACATGTCTTGAGAGGGTACTAGACTGGACTTTATTTCGCTCACAGAATACCCTAGGCATCTTAGCACTGCTATAACATATTCCAGATGCTGTAGAAGGTCCTCCTTTTCTTGAGCCAGAATCAGGCAGTCGTCCAAGTAAGGATAGATTTGAATTCCTTGAAGCCTGAAGTAAGCTATCACTGGAGCCAGAACCTTTGTGAATACTCTGGGCAGTAGATAAGCCAAAGGGCAATGCAGAGAACTGATAATGACCTTGAGATCTAAAGTTACCATCCAGTGATCTTTGCCCAGCAGAGGTAAAAGCTGTTGTAACGCCAACATCTTGAACTTGGGAATGTCCGCATGCCTTTGAAAGGGGCATTGTATGGAAATAAAATCTGTAACCGTGGTGAATGATATCCAACACCCATTTGTCTTGAGTAATTAAATCCCAATTTTCTTTGAAAAGAGACAGTCTTGAATCTGCTGGCAGCTGAAGAAACAGGTCATTGGGTCTGTTTACGAAAGGACTGACCCTGCCCTCACCAGAAGTCTGAGCAGGTGAACTCCTGTTCTAGGCCTAAAGAACTTTGAGCCCTGCCTAGACTGAGAATCATAAGCAGGATATGTCCACCCCTTAGCAGGCCAATTTCTACTAAACTTGGTGGCTGCACCTGCAAAAATATTTAACAGTTTGCATAGACTTAGCTTTGTCCTCCATTTTCTTTAAAACAGCTTCCACAGGCGAACCAAACAACACATCAGACTGTAAAGGAGCATCCAAAATCCTTGTCTTAACATGCTCAGCTAAATTCTGATCCTTCAACCAGGCATGGAACAGAGCTGGTAGCAGCCACCCTCGAGGAGGCCTGTACAGCATCAAAACCACATTGCAAAGAATGCTTACCCACTTGTTCGGACACATGAACCAAATCCAGCAACTCTTTACACTCAATACCTTAGCATCCACCTTAGATTTCAATTGTGAAAGAAGGTAATTCTGATATTTTAACATGTGAAACTGACAATACAAAGCTCTCATGGCTAGAGTGGAAGAAGTATACACTTTCTTTCCCCACCTATCCAAAGCCCTAGCCTCTTTATCAGTGGGGACAGGATTTTTAACCACAGAAGCTTTTACACCCTTAGGCCCCTGGGAAATAGTTTCTGGGTCGCCCTAGGACTCTTAAACAAATATTTATGAGCTTGGGCACCCTATAATACCTATCAGGCTTAACAGGAGCAGGAGGCAAAGAGTCAGGGTTCAGGAAGCCTCTGCAAAACATCTTCCACCACATTCAACACAGGAGGAATAGCTAAAGGCCTATGCTGGGGTAAAACAAGAACTCCTAAGCCTTTTCCTGGAGTCAGAGTAATCCTGGCCTTCCCATTTAAAGTGCTCCCTCATGGAATGCAAAGTCTCTGAAAATGAGAAATCCTCAGGTGGAGACGCTGTAGGAGTGGAATCATCCACATCAGAATCAGAATAGGTAGGATACTCCTGCAAATCTTCCACAGAAGATTCTGAAGCCTCAGAACACTGTTCAAAACTCTCAAACTCAGATTCCACCCTAGGCCTCTTATCAGGCGGGGCATAGAACCCTAATCATAGTAATCAAATCTTCTGCCATCTTAAGCATATGTTTCTTAGGTACAGAACCTGAAATGGTAGGAGAAGCCCCCACTGAAGCTGAAGTAGGCCTACCTCTCATAAGTTTTTTGGTAACAGAAGAGGCCCTAACTACCTTGGGAAGAGAGGGAAGAACAGTCACCTGAGAAGCCCCTCAGCCTGGCCTACCTCCTGAGAGGCACATCCTGTAAGAGTATAGTTTCTGCCTGGGACTCCATGAAACTCCTGGCAAAACCTCCGGCTCCACTGAGCCTCCAAAGAACCGGCGTCCGGACTGCCGGTTCCTCACCCCTAGGCTTCACTGTTTTATCCTTACAACGTCGTGCTCAGGCCCTAAACAAGGTATACACAATGTATGGTAATGCCTGTGCGGTATCTGTTTGCCACAAGAAATACAGTTATTCACTTTTTCTGACATCCGGTTAAATACTGAGGCAAAAAAACCAAAATGTTAACTCTGTTTCGGTCTGAAACTAAAATCTCAGAACGCCAACCTGCAAATTGCTTCTGCATCGGACCATGCGGTAAAAATGCGGCAAAAAGACGAGGATATGGCGTCGGTCGACTATACCCCAATAGTCAGGACTGCAGCAATGGAAGACGAAGAACATCTGATCAAGTAAACACAGTGGCACTGACATGATTATAAAATGGGTGGGTATGAACTTTCATTTCTAAAACGAATAAGCCTACTTCAAAAGCAAAACAGTACAAACATTCACTTGGGAAAGGCATTATCAGCCTCCATAATGATACTGACCTTATTTTGTCCATGACCAGGGGTGGGGGTTAGGCTATTACAAAAAACGGTCTCATTGCCGGGATACTGGCAAGGGCATAAAGTACTTTCATGCCTGCTTGAGTGACGGCCTCCTCTGTCAGCGCTCACCCATACCAAGTTAAATTCCCAGGTAAAGAAACAATCCAGCTATGTCCAAATAGAGTGAGACTTGATAATCATTATTCAGACCAAATGATTTATCTGGGGCATTGTAGAACAGAACCTACTAAATTTATAGCGCAAACGAAAAATTGGCAGATGTCATTAAATAAAAAATAAAGATATCACCATAATGGAAAAGGACTTTCTTCCATCAATGGCTACATAAACTTTATATGGCCATTTTTTAGGACAGGGGGTAGAATGGGTATAAGAATGAGCACAAGGTGACAAATACAAATCAGCGCTGGTTTTATGGACCAATATCACCAGGTTAACAGGGCCACAAAAGGAGCAATGACAGTTCTTTGTTTCACTAACCTGGTACTGCCAACTTAGGAAAGAGATCACGTATACAATTCTAGCAGCAGATCACTCTCCGATATATTTTTGTCATGGCAAGGCCCCTTGCATTCATTATGGAGTTTTAAAAATTTTCAAGAAGTCTAAGTGGCAGAAGATAAACAAACAAGGCAGTTTTCCTGAGAGCTACAGAAGGAAAAGCTTGCTACAAGAGCTATAAAAAGCTAACAAATAACCACTTGAATCCCTATAACAGGCATCCATAGTTTTTAAATTAAAATGAAAGTGCCAGCAGACACACAGACTTGAATAAAATAAAAGTTAAAAATTCCAGCCACAGGAAGAAAACGAAAACTGTAAACTGGGTTTTAATACCACAACAGACTTAGCGCTTTTACCTTACATATAACAGGCTTCTTCAGAGTCAATTACAATACATAAAGCACCCTCCTTAAATAACACAATATAAATTATGCCACCAATCAAATGCTTCCTAATTTCATTTAAAGACATACAACATAAATCTTCATGTGTGTGTATGTATGTGTGTGTATATATATATATATATATATATATATATATATATATATATATATATATATATACACACACATCAATATTATATAAAATTTGTAACAATACATATTAAAAATATATAAATATATATACTCTAACATGTGTAATTAAGCAAAACTAGTCACCTCTTTATTACTTTTTTTCTCTATAACCAAAGCCCTTTGTTTTAATATTAGTATCAGAGAAATGGCATCAGTAAGCCCTGGAGCTACTGTGGCATTTAAGCTAAGTTGCCACTTTACTCTCTTGCCTCAACCCTCAAACTCCAATTATTCATCACCCTCATTTTCTGTCTGCATCACTCTATCACAAAAAAAATTATTTTTTTTTAAACTCAGTACATGTAGCACTGTGAAGATAGAGGGCATTATGCACGTCTTTATTTTTAATGGCTCTAAGGTGCTCACTTATTCTGTCCCAGAGCATGCGTGTAGTTCTGCCTATACAAAATCCAGGGCAGGAGGTACAGGTTGCTAGGTAAATTACATTGGTAGAATTGCAGTTAAATTTACCAAGACATTTTAAAGTCAAGTTTGAACTGACTACCGATACACAAGGGCCATCATTAATGAACTTGCAGAGCATCTAAGTCCCACATTTGAACATTAGTGACCTGTATTGCTTTATCATATTTTTGTTTCTATGCCCTTTCAAGATAGTCTTAATATATCTACCCTGTTGTAGGCCACCAATGGCTTATGCCAGAGTTTCACCTTAGTTTCTTGTTCAAAACACAGGTCCCAACTCTTGTTAATAATATTAACTATAGTCAGGGTCAAGCTGTTGTAACGTAGCACAAAAGGATCCCCTTCCCTATTTTTCTGAGTAACTTCTTGTGACTTTCCACCTCTTTACAAAATCGGTGGGTATAATACATACCTCTTTTCTTTTATTTCACGTTTCACTTTAGACAAAGTCTTTAGTGGGTATCCCCTCCAAAAAAAAAAAAAAAAAAAATCTATCAAGGTATGTAATTCATTGTTAAACGTTCACTCATCACTCATGAGCCAAGAGTACCTCACCATCTGTCCTTTTATTATACTTCTTCGATGCTGGGATGACAGCTATTATAATGAAGCAAAGTATTAGAAAAGGTTTCTTTCCTAAAGACAGTACTATGGAGCTTGTTATCCTCATCATTAACCGAAAGATGTATGTCCAAAAAATCACTCTCTTTAGAATTCCACCTACTAGTAATGAAGTTGTGGAATTTAAATATTCAACAAATTCTATTCCTTCCTTTTCATTTCTTTGCCATAAAATTAGGATATCATCCAAGAATCTAATAATGCCAAGTTAGCAAATACGGGGGTGTATTTCACCCCCATAGCAACTCCTGATATCTGATGGAATAACTCCCCCCTCAAAGACAAGGAAATTATTTCTCAAAACAATTTCCATGATTTCCATCAAAAAGATGACTTTAGTCTTATCTTATCATTTTTCAGTACACTCTTATCTATCTTATCATTTTTCAGTACACTCTCCTGAAACATTTAAAGTCCACTATCATATGGAATAACAGAGAATAAGTTTATGACATCTATTGTCAACAAAGATTAGTCCATTTCCCTGTTTGGTTTCAATCTTTCAAGACAGTGCCAGGAGTTCTTAATATGTTCGGCATCCCTAACTACTAGTCCTGCAACCTTATCCACCCAAGCTGCCAAAGGTTCAGTTTTTGATCACTTTGCTGATACTATAGGTCTAAAGGGTGGATTTTGTGGGTTATAGTTGATTTTTGGGATGCCAAAACCTTAGGTGTTATAGGATTCTCCACTGTAAGAAATCTCAGATTGTTTAGATCAATGACCCCTTGAAATAATGAATCGGACAAAAAAAAAAATAAATTCTCATGTAAGCCCTTTTAACTGTTCCTAGAGACCCTAGAATAGGTGGTGGGTTTATTAAGTATCTCAAACATCTTAGATACATAATCCATTTGAGGCATGATAACTACCCCCCCCCACCTCTTTCCGGTTTCATAATCTGAAAGTTGTCATCCCTATCTAGGGCTGTGAGAACTTCCTTTTCTTTTTCTGATAAATTTCCTTGTCTATCCTTTCTTATTTTTGTCACCTTCCTCATCTCTTTTTCACACATTTTTTCGAACAAAGCTGTTTCATAGTTATGGGGAGGGGTAAACACACTTTTCCTTCTCAAATTCCTGGGTCCCCCCCCCCTCTATGCTTGAAGTAGAATGCCCCTGAAAAAACAAACAGTCTCAAATTTAGCTGTCTTGCATACAATTTCAGATTATTTACAACTTCTGTACAGTTGGATAACCTCGGTTGCACTTGGATAACCTCGGATGCATTATGCTGAGCAACTAGCCTGGAGGTGTGGCCTGTGAAGATAGAGGGCATTATGCACATGTTTAGTTTTAATGGTGGCATAACTTATATTGCGTTATTTAAGGAGGGTGGTTTATGTATAGCAATTGACTCAGAAGAAGCCTGTTATATACAAGGTGAAAGCTCCAAGTCTGTTGTGGTATTAAACCAGTTTTCATTTTCTTCCTGTGGCTGGAATTTTTTACTTTTATTTTATTCGTCTGTGTCTGTTGCCACTTTTGTTTTAATTTATTTGGTTTTCTAGCCTGGGAGAGAATGGATTCTTTACTTGGTTTTTAATGGCAGCACTCTTGGGGGAACCTATTACTTCTGTACAGAAGTTGTCTGCACTACTCATGAAGGATCGAGCAACAGAATAAGGAGACTTCCCTGACTAGTTCTCAAGCTGAATTGTTCACTCTGCATATACCAGTACTAATGGAGAATGGAAATGTTGCTACAGGGATGAAAAGGAACACACCACATGGAATGGACCTCTCAAGCTGGTTGGCGGCACTGGAAGTAGAATTCGGAACAGTAGTGGCAGAAAAAACTAGCATGCCTAACTTAAAAATGCAAATCAGTGATTTTGAGAAACTGTGTAAAAGATACAAGTCTTTACAGTTGGCCAATGTCTTTTTAAAAAAATCATTTTCGCTCAAACAAGTCCCGAAGGGGCTAAGACTATGGAAAATCCCTATGGGGATTGAAACAGGAACAATGGCATACACAGAACTCATAGGGCTTTTTGATAAAGCCAGACTAGAGATGCTGGACATTATAATAAAGAACAATGAAAGTAAGTTGCCTGTCTTACAGACAAAAATTACTACATTAAATCAAAGTATTATGAATAACGTTGTTTGAGCAATACCAGCATAAATACTGTAAAGTGTTAAATGATGTAGAAATGTTTGTTAAAGATAAAATACTAAACAGTGCAAATTAGCTAGGGATAAAGCTGACTATGAAAATAATAGAGCCTATCCCACTGATGGAATAACTAGAGTTAATAAACCTGGGAAATATGAGAAGGGAAATGACTACAGTTTACAAAATTGTGTAAGGAATGAAGGTGAAATGCTTAGTGAAGAATGTGATGCAGTTATTTTAGAAGATGTACAACCCAGATGATCAGAACGCTTGAAAAATCAAGCGAATAAGAACTCCAGGAATCAGCAGAATCACACATACAACAGGAAGAGGAGGGGTGGGGGGAGAAGGAGAAGGACTTAATTCCTTTTGAAACTGAACAACATGTTACTGAAGGTCATGATGCTATAAAATATATAACTGAGTTTTATAACAATTGTGAAATTAATGATGTTTTAAAAGACATGGCTGACCTGTACAATAACCGTGACAATGGTAATGATTTTGAGATTGGTGAAGCAACCAACTCTGATGTCTTGTTAGAATGTGAAATTATTAAAAATCAAGGTTTTACGATTTACGTTAGTGATTTACAAGTGGATGAAATGCATTTTGAATTATTGAAAAAGGGTCTCTCCTTTGTCCCTAAATTTAATTCAGATATAGTTAATTTAATCTGAAATTGTATGTAAGCCAGCTAAATTTGAGACTGTTTTTGTCAGGGGCATTCTACTTCAAGCATGGAGGGGGGGGGGGGACCCAGGAATTTGAGAAGGAAAAGTGTGTTTAACCCACCCCATAACTATGAACAGGTTTGTTTAAAAAAATGTGTGAAAAAGAGATGAGGAAGGTGACAAAAATAAGGGATAGACAAGGAAATTTATCAGAAAAAGAAAAGGAAGTTCTCACAGCCCTAGCTAGGGATGACCACCTCCGGATTATGAAACTGGACAAAGGGGGGGGGGGGCTAATTATCATGCCTCAAATGGATTATGCATTTAAGATGTTTGAGATTCTTAATGACCCCACCACCTATTCTAGGGTCTCTAGGAACTAAGTTAATAGGGCTTACATGAGAATTGATTTTTTCTGTCTGATGCATTATTTCAAGGGGGCATTGATCAGAACGATCTGAGATTTCTTACAATGGAGAAACCTCTAACACCCAAGATTTTCAGCATCCCTAAAATCCACAAGAACCCACAAAATCCACCTTTTAGACCTATAGTATCAGCAAAGGGATCAAAACTGAACATTTGGCAGCTTGAGTGGATAAGATTAAGGTTGCAGGGCCAGTGGTTAGGGATGCCGAACATATTGTTAAGGACTCCTGGCACTGTCTTGAAAGACTGAAAGCAAACATGGAAAAATGGACTATTCTTTTTTGACAATAGATGTCATAAACTTATTCTCCATTATTCCACATGATGGTGGACTTGAAATGTTTCAAGAGAGTTTACTGAAAAGTGATAAAGTAGATAGGACTAAAGTCAACTTTTTGATGGAAATTGTTCTGAGAAATACTTTCCTTGTCTTTGAGGGGGAGTTATTCCATCAGATATCAGGAGTTGCTATGGGGGCAAAATGTGCCCCTGTATTTGCTAACTTCATATTATTGGAATGGGAAAGAAAACACATTTTTGATACCCCGTATATGGAGAAGATTAAATCCTATAACAGATTCTTGGATGATATTCTAATTTTATGGCAAGGAAATGAAAACGAAGCCATATAATTTTTTGAGTATTTGAATTCCACAACTTCATTTCTGAAATTCACCAGTAGGTAGAATTCTAAAGAGATTATTTTTTTTTGGACATACATCTTTGGATTAATGAGGAGGATGACAAGCTCCATAATACTATCTTTAGGAAAGAAACTTTTTCTAATATTTTACTTCATTATAACAGCTGTCATCTCCAACATCAAAGTAGTATAATAAAAGGATAGATGGTGAGGTACTCTCAGCTCATTAGTGATGAGAAAACTTTTAACAACAAATTACATACTTTGATAGGTTTGTTTTTGGAGAGGGGGTACCCAATAAAGACAGACTAAAGTGAAATGTGAAATAAAAGAAAAGAGGCATGTATTACACCCACCGATTTTGCAAAGAGGTGAAGAGTCACAGAAGTTACTCAGAAAAATAGGGAAGGGAGTCCTATTGTGCTGTGTTACAACAGCTTGACCCTGACTATAGTTATTAACAACAGTTGGGACCGGTTTTGAACAAGAAACTAAGGTGAAACTTGGGCATAAGCCGTTGGTGGCCTACAGCAGGGGTAGAA
Organism: Protopterus annectens; assembly: GCF_019279795.1. Lineage (NCBI taxonomy): Eukaryota > Metazoa > Chordata > Ceratodontiformes > Protopteridae > Protopterus > Protopterus annectens. The sequence goes on from NC_056733.1 coordinate 818,054,566, forward strand.
ATATTAAGAACATCTTGGAAGGGCATAGAAACAAAAATAAGATAAAGCAATACAGGTCACTAATGTTCAAATGTGAGACTTGTAGGTGCTGCCAAGTTCATTAATGATGGCCCTTGTGTATCGGTAGTCAGTTAAAATGTCCTGGTAAATGTAACTGCAATTCTACCAATGTGGTTTACCTAGCAATCTGTACCTCCTGACCTGGATTTTATATAGGCAAAACTACACACAGGCTCAGGGACAGAATAAGTGAACACCTTAGAGCCATTAAAAATAAAGACGTGCATAATGCCCTCTATCTTCACAGTGCTACATGTACAGAGTTTTAAAAAATTAAATTTTTTTTTGTGATAGAGTGATGCAGACAGAAAATGAGGGTGATGAAAAATTGGAGGTTGAGGCAAGAGAGGTAAAATGGCAACTTAGACTAAATGCCACAGTAGCTCCAGGGCTTAATGATGCCATTTCTCTGATACCAATATTAAAACAAAGGGCTTTGGTTATATATAAAAAAAGTAATAAAGAGGTGACTAGTTCTGCTTAATTGCACGTTTTAAGAGTATATCTATTTTGAATATGTACTGTTATGAATTTTATATATTGATGTTGTAATACATATACAAATGAAGATTTATGTTGTATGTCTTTAAAAGAGATTAGGAATCATTTGATTGGTGGCATAATGTATATTGTGTTATTTAAGGAGGATGCTTTATGTATTGTAATTGACTCTGAATAAGCTTGTTATATGTAACGTGAAAGTGCTAAGTCTATTGTGGTATTAAACCAGTTTTTACAGTTTTCGTTTTCTTCCTGTGGCTGGAATTTTTTACTTTTGCATCCATAGTTTTGTTCAAGACAATATTGTCACAAGGCAAGCCATTCGTATTTCAAAGCTTTTACTCATGGATCTGGAGTTTGCTTAAAAGATTTCTTCTATTCAAATTAAGGTTTACAGCTAGAAAGTATGAGCCAGAATGTGTTAACATTTTTATTGCAGCATGCTAAAAGGCGGCATAATATTTTCCATGCACACCAAGACACAGTGGCAGGTGATGGGCAGAATACGATGATGGCTGACAGCACTTACTTCTTACCTACAGTTAGAATTCTAATAACAGCTTTAGTCACAACATCTGGCAAAAACCACCAGAGAATACACTGGAGGATTTTGGTTCCAAGTCCATACTTATCAACTTCTTAGCATAAGAAATCTGGACAAACCCAAAAATAATGGGGGGACAAAGGCTCAAAAGCAGAGACAAGTTTTAAATATTGCTCCTATAAATTTAGAAAGTTAATAATAAAAGTTTTTGGGTTAGCATTAATTTTTCTGAAACTCAAATTTGGGTCTTTAGTGACATTAATCCTCAATGATTTGCTAGAAAACCATAAATTTTATAAAGAACAGACCAAAAATATGAGGTGAAAATCTGGACAATTGAGAGCTAGGTTCAAGTCTACTTACACAAATAGCATAAACAAAAAAAATAAAAGGAATGTTTGAGAAATGGCAAAATCTGTAGAGAAAACTCATCTCTTCATAAAAGATGCAGCAGGACTTTGAAAAGTTAAACTGTTTCAGACCCCCAAATAAACATGAGCAAAGTTCATACAGTTACTTCCCATCAAAAGTTATATTATCTTAAACATGTTGCAACTTTCAGGTTATCTAACCAACTTTCCTTTGAAGGATATTTGGTTTTAAATTTCTGATCCAGTAAGAAGTGAACAGCCAAAACTCAGCAAAAAAGGGAGATACTTCTGAAAGAACAGTGCTAGTTGAGTATTTACTAGAGCTGCCTCAGTCTGGGGACACCATTCTGTAAGTCCCACCCACACTACACCACCACCAAGTGATGGGCCTCTTCCCAAACATGCATTATGGCACTACAGTTCAGTTCAGCTTTGCTTTTCACTAGAGATGTTGAGTAGACCTTGCTGAGTGAGAGAAGTGAAGAAATATTTTCATGGACTGAGGATCAGAAAGGAAACAAGCTGTTGCTATTAGTCACTGGACTCATGTCTATGAATTTGACCTGCAAGTCTTCTGCAACTGCTATATGGTCTTTAAAGTCAGAGGTACACATTATAATTACCTTCAGTTAGAAGTAGGACCAGCTAATTTTCTTCTGACATATCTATTCAAAACTTGTTATTGTACATTCCCTAATTACCCTGTGTAACATCATACTTATATGTATATTTAATTCTCAAAATATAATTAACTAGTTTATTCAATTTCAAAAATTTATACAAAGGTAAATGCACAAAATTGGGAAATTACAACTGTTAGCATTTGCCTTTGAAGACAGACCACTCGACCACCACTATCATATGTTAATAGTACTGTTAGCTCATTTTAAGAGTACAGTGGCTGTGTCTTGGGTCTGCAAAAGTAGTCTGTGTGGTGACGGAGCATAATTATAGTAGCAGAAAGGGATAGTAGCACTGAAAATATATTATTGGTTCTTCCTGGAAATCAGTGCAAGTATCTGTGTGTGAGAATGTGAGCATCCGTACGCAATAATTTTAGAAATGATACAGCTGGTAATGTTGCACTGACTGTGACATGTATCCTAAGGCAGTGGTTAAAGTTTTGCACTGTGGCAGGCTCTGGTCAAAGCCCAAGGCAGCAACATTCATTTTCCATATTCTTTTAACATCAAGCATCTTATGTATATTCTTGTCAATGTTATGGACTGGTAGATGACACAAAATGTTCAAGAAAATTTAATAATTTTAAGATGTTTGGTACTTATTCTTGTGGAACATGCATAAATTACCAGGACATCAGTAACATTCCATATTTTTGGCAAAGTAATGGAATAGCTCCATGTCAATCTAAAAATGCTACTTATGCTGCATATCACAGGACTTGTGAAGCATTTTATAATGAGAGAACTACAAGAATGACATGAACACATTAAATCAGTTAAGGAATGTATTACTTAAGCACACAAACATTTTTTTTTTGTTAATGAACTTTACGTTTCATGAGCTGGAGCACTACTGTTTAGATACAGAGAAAAATCAAGCTTTGAATTTTGATTGTGAATAATATTCAAAGCAAGTCTTAATTCCTGCATAGGGGAGGATGAGCAGCAGACATCATCCTGACCATCAATGGTGTGGAGGGAGATTGTCCAGTCCACTACAATGCTGACACAGGTGTAAGGGGTATGGCAAGTGACAAAGGCCAGGCTGGCAATTGCATTACAGAGTGGCACAGTACATAGCCAGAGATGTGCCACTTAAGCATGCATACACCCTCTGAAACAGTGACTACCAAAGTCACCTCTGCCCCTGCCTTTCCCTGGCAGCCAAGAGTAAAACCCCTCATTTCACAGCGTATAATATCACCACTCATGACATCTGACTCTTGCCACTAAACTGGTCAAAAGGGCTTGTGCTCAATAGAATGGATAGGTGTAATGAGCAAGTTCAACACCATGACAGAGTACAAATGAATAGTCATTCATCCTCAAAAGAACAAATGGGCTTACACAGCTGTGGAGAGGAAGGCTTGATGGTCATGGGGACCCAAAAACTTAAAAATGGAAAATAAAGTATGCTAGCTCAAAAACCTCTTGTACTACATAAGTTTTATTTCTGTTTTATGCTGCCATGTTTCTTATTTTTTGATAATCAAGGCTGTTTTTACCTGACAGAACTAAAGTGTGTGACATCTTTATATCTGTAGTTACATGTCAGCACTCGGCTTTTGTTCTTCAATCTGAAGTAGTCCTCATAGATAACCAAAGTGCTTCCTGCATATTTTGATGGAAGAAAAGCAGTTGAATAAATTTTGTTATTGCAAACTTCAAGTACAGCAATAGTCCTCAAAGATAACCAAAGTGCTTCCTGCATATTTTGATGGAAGAAAAGCAGTTGAATAAATTTTGTTATTGCAAACTTCAAGTACAGCAATGAACATCTTGAAGAGGCCTGATAAGCCATGCAAAACTGATCCTCTAACCTCTTAATGGCTGCTATCAACTTATTATGGTCAGGTTCCAAAGATATGCAGCTCTGCAAGGCAGGAGGAACAGCCAAGATGGGCACTGGGTTTAGCTAAGATTCAGGTGCAACCACAAGCCCTGTAATGAAATGTGCGCTGATCTAAATGTATTACCCTCTGATACAATGGTATGAGCTTAAGTGATTTGGCAAGGAGTTCCAGACAGAACAGACAAACACAACTTAACATTGATGCAGTTTCTCAAAATTTTCACTGTGGTGCTAGTCTATAAACTCTTGTTGTCTTATCAAAGTTTTCACAATCTCCTGGTTGAGAAGTTGAATGAGTCTTTTCCATTTTTTTTTTTAATTCTAAGGTTTTTTTTAAACACCTTTACTGAATTATCACTTGTGAAACAGATTTACATTTATATAAAATTAATCAAACTGCATTAACAAGTTCATGTTTACAATATTATACTTCACATATATTGCTACATATCATATAATCTAAGCAACAGTATATACATTATTCAATTCCTGCCTTTTTAAACAAATATCTTTATTACACCATCACTTATGACAATCATACATTTACGTAAATGGAAAAAAACGACATAGGCAATCATATATTTATATAAATGAAAACAAAACTACACCGACACAATCCTAGTTGCAAGCCTCTTGTATATGTATTGTTCCCACAATTCCCATTTTTTCCTATGCACTTTATGCCTACTCTTTTCAAAAGATCTCATTTCCAGTTGTTTTATCTCGGTTATTATACTCACTATTTCTAGTATTGTTGGTTTATATTATGATTTCCATTTTCTAGTAATTTTTTTTTTTTTTTTGGCAAGCAACCATAATTAGACACAGCAAGGCCTTACCATGTCTAGACAAGCTGGAATATGAATCATAACTCAGAAAAATCATCTCCCTCATCACACCTATCTACCCACTCAGCATCTCCAACAGTGCATCCCACAGGGAATCCTTAAAGACCGCCAACTCACTGCGCTACCAGAACATATTCCAATTACCTTTCTTCCCTATCACATATTCAAAATTTGCTGCCTACCGAAGGAAAAATTATGTGAAGTCTACCTGTGTTATAAAATATCTACGTAAACATTTCCAAGCAAAAATGCCAAATCTTCTAGATTTTTCTTTGCATATTTGGGACATACATATTTCCTCACATTGAATAAGCAATTCACAAAGAAACAAACTCTCTTCCCAATCCTTTCTACCCTCCTCTTATTGATTCTTATACTTTATATGCTCCAATAATTATTCCATTTTTAATGCCAGTCTCTGTTCTAGATTCTACTAAAACTCTACCAGTGGTGGTCTTTAATTTAGGACCCCCTATTTCTTTCTCTTCGCCTATACTCTGATATCGGTCCCCGATAGGGAAGGCCATCTCTAACCTGCAGGCCATCTCTAACCTGCAGTCCAAATAAACTCTTGGTGTCTTCCCATTCTATCATCTTTCCCTCTCTAGTCATTTGCCCCAATTCCTTGGTTCCTTTGTCAGTTTTCTCCAATCAATTCCAGTCCCCTCTTGCATATTTGTCTATATTCCCAATTGCAGTCACCCCTATTGGCAGAATCTTCTTTCTTCATTCCTGTGTTGACTTCGTTCTTAGGATACTTTCTGCTGCTTTATAGATAGAATATTCTGTATGATTATTGTCATTCTCCTTAAAAGCCTGCAACCACAATCCCAGTCTCTCCTTGTTTCTTGAGCTTTCCCCAGTTTCATCATCATGCCTTTCCACTTTGAATTATAGTTTTCTGCTTGTGCTATGTATAGGAGCCTTAACTGGATAGCTCTGAAATACCCCTAACATTTTAACTGCTTTGATCTCCTTATCCATATCCATATAATAAAGCTTCCATTTTCTCAGTTTTTGTATGATCTTTTTAGTCTCTTCCCACATATCCTTAGCTGCCAGACAAGAATAATTTTTAAATCCATACTCCTAAATACTTAAATTTTATTATGTCCAGCTAAATATGGATATTGCTGAACAAATACATATGTGGGCACATAATTAACTGCTATTGCCTTTGTTTTAGCTTCATTAATTTTGTATCCTGAAAAAATGTGACACTGTCTCAGAATGTTCCACAACACTAATGTTTGTTTCTTTCTGGTTTTGTCAAGTATAAAATAATATCATCTACAAATAGAACCTGCTTTTCTTGACTACCATACCCATTATAGCCCATTATAGCCTTGAATTTCTGAGCCCCTTATTTTCTCTGCCAATGGTTCTAAATATAATGCAAATAAAGAAGGGTAAAGAGGAAATCCCTCCCTGGCTCCTCTGCTCAAGCAAAAATTATCAGAGAAGACCCCACCCACTTAAATTTTTGCCTCCAATATTCTCTTAATCAACCTTATAATTTCTTTCAGGAAATGCAAATGCTTCCACTCCCCTGCTCATAAACTCCCAACTTACTCTTTCTCTGCCTCAAGACCCACTGACAACAATGGTATTTTCTTATATTCTACTTCCCTCCAGAATGGAGCTCTATTTGTTAATATTGTCAAACACTTGCCTCCCCTTCCACAAAACCATACTGATCCATATCCATCAAATGTTATTACTTTTGCCATTCTTTTAGCCATTATAGACATGAACACTTTATAATCATGGTTCAGTATTGAAATGGGCCTGTATGAAGCTGGATCTGATGGATCTTTACCCTGTTTAGGTATTACAGTGCTTTCTTCCAGGACGTTGGTACTTCTCTTAAAATACTGTTAAACAAAACCTTCTAGATCTTTATCAACATTTTCCCTCCTAGCCTCCAAGCTTCCATATGATTACCATCTATTCCTGGGGAACTTTCCTGTAGATTGGTTATACATCACAATTTTTATCTCATCTCTTCCTATCCTGTTAGTAATTGGGCCTCATCTACCTCTAATACTTGCATATTTAATTTTTCCATAAACGCTTCCATTTGTATCTTTTCTTGATTTCCATATTTCTCTGCTTTATATAGACTTTACTAGAAGTTCCAAAATATTTCTAATACCTGTACAAGATCTCTTGGTACCTTCCTTGTTATAGGCTCCCTAAGCTTGGTGACAGCTCTATCTACTTTCTATTGCCCGAGTAGTTGTGCTAAAAGTTTTTTGTGCTCTAGGTGTTATTATAAAAAACAGTTGCTTAACAGCAATCTTTCTAAACTCTTGTAGATTGAGGTAATCCCCTATTTCTGCTTAGCATTCTACTGCTGATGCTCTTCTTGTTCTGTGAGATCCCCCTATTCTGCAATACTTAATTTGTCGGTCCCTCTAAAGAACTCTTGTTACTTCTTAACCATAGCTCCCTTTCTTTTATTTCTACCCTATTTATAAACTCAACCTTAATTTTATCCAACTCCCCAGCTATATTTTCAGAAGTAATTTCAATCCTCTGGAATAGCTCCTGAATAATCTCCACTACCCATTCCTTAAATTCCTCTCTTTTCAACTAAGTGGGAAAGCACCAGAGTCTCATTTTTATTTCATTGCCCTATGTTTTGATTTTAGTTATTATTGGCATATGATCTGAAATATTTATTGGGTGTGTATCAAGCCCTTCAATTAAAACGCACATACTCCTGTGAAATGCAAACTGTGTCTAGACTAGCTCAATTTATATATCTTGGGGAATACTATGTAAATTTACCCCCAACTCCAATTACTGAATTCACATCTTCCATTCCAAATATCTTCATAAATTTCTTCAAAAATCTATTCTCATAGGAGGTTACTAGGGTATTGGCCCAGAGGCCCTTATAAGCCTAGCCAAGAGTTTAGCCCAGGTTTAGACAAATCAGCACCCAATGCCCCTGTCCAGCAGGGACATGGGTGGAATCCCAGGGGTATATTTTCTGTTTCCCATGCAGGTTGCGCTTAACAAGGGCTAAAGAGGTACTCTTCTTGATGTGGAGAGGGAGTTTATTTTATACTTTCCCTTTTGGGCCCTTCCCAGACACATCTTCACTACTGCAAATTAAATTAAAGTCACAACCTACAAGTAACATTCCTTGCTGAAAACTGATTATTTCTCCTAGAATTTTCTTAAGCTAGATTATAGCAGTTTTCGGTGGAATATAAATACATGCCAGTGTAAGCCTCCTCCCCTTTCCGGTAGGCCCTTAGCACTATACATCTGCCAATATTACCCTTTTTATCCTCTTCTATCACTATTGGAGCTCCATTTGCAATTGTTTTAAGATTCTACTGAATAACTATCCTGAAAAAAAAAATTATCAAATTCACATGTTCACTTTTTTCAAAGTGTCTCTTGTAACATTACCATTGACACTCTACATTTTCTAACACGGGTACCTGTTCTTTTTTGGACCACTGACATTTAAAAGACATTACAGAAAGCATCACTGTATTATAGTTATTTCTACCTTTTCTGAATAACACCTTTTTTGTTAAATGTCTAGGTCCAGCTTTTGTGTTACATGCATACACTGTTTGGCATGTTGAACTTTTATATGGTTGTTTCTTGTCACATCCATTTGAGCCTATGGTGCATGCATCTTACAAAACCTTTTGTTTTATTGAAAGCCCTCAAACATAAAAATAAACAAACTCCCTAACACCTATTACTACTAACACATAAAACTATGTACATTTTTAAATATTTAAGTTTTACCCTCCTAACAGGAGCATATGTCCCAAACTGACAGCCATACTCAGACTTGAGTTAACCTAAAAGAAAGGGTAGCTGCTAAGACACATAGCACAGCCTGTGCTAAGTGCAAACTGTTTTTCTCTTATCTTTTTAGCTCTCCCAGCTGGGAAAACCCCTGAATGCTTTCCGATACCATCACCTAGCCAGTTTCTCTTTTATTTTTTTTCCCAGCCAATCACTCTTCACCAGACTGTAACCAGTTTCTCTTTTTCAAATAGTCACCATGGAGACATGAGAACCAGAAATCCAATTTCTCATTTTCAGATTGCTTCTATGATGACATGAGGGCCAGATACTATCATGCCATTAAGCATACATTCATTTGCTAGAAAAAGACTTGCAAGATTCAATATTTTTTTCATTTACTTGCTTTCTCTTAAAACTTGTTACTAAATCAATCTAAGGTCCTTAATCCAGTCATCCCCCTGTGCACGAATGATAAAAAGCACATTATTTTTCTTTTGTCATGCTCTTTTAACTATTTTTCTTTTACAATGTAATGCCTGCATTTCTTAAAACTGAACAAGAAAAGAGAAAGAAATGGAAAAAAGAAGAGCATCACTTATTTATAATCCTCATTACCCTTAAAAATAACCGAGAAAACTTTACTTTACAGCATGCAAGGAAAACCATACACCACAAAAAAAAAAAATACTATTAAAAAATGTTTTCTTCATTTGCAGTTAACTTTGTCCCCTCTCTTCCCCTCCCAAAGCATTTTTCCGAACATTAATGACATGAACTAGGACATATATTTTTGAGTCCAGCTCTAGTCCAAATTCTGAAAAAGTCAAATAATTCCAAATGTTATTGCTCTGTCATATTTCACAAATACAATTATTGCATTCTACTCCCACATCAAGTTACTGGCTTTATTACGGTTCATTCTCCATCTCCCAAAATCAGTCTCTGCTTAATTTCCAGCGTACTCTTGACTAAGTAAACTCTCGTGCTCCCTTCCTTCTCTTCCAACATTTTCCATTGAAACAGGTAGTGTGTCTCTCTGTGGTCTTTATTACCAGAAGTACAAGAAGCAGAATCTCCCTCTGTTTCACAGCTCACTTTCTGTTAGACAAACTTTTGTATTTCCTCCTTAGCATGTACTTCTTCCCTGGAGGGACAACTTAATTTTTTGATGAATACCTTGAAGACAGCTGGCTACAGCAGTTAGAATCTCTCACCTTCATCTCCACATTCTCTGACTAGTGGAATTAATTTTCTCCTATTCTGCCTCGTGTACAAGGTGCAATCATTCTCCACAAACACTCTGCTGACTCCCGCTTTTCGTATTTTGTCCCTTTTGCTACAGTTTTGTCAGAATCAACTCCTTCTGCTAAGATTGCAACTTTACTACTAAAGTTCAAGGATGCTTTCTCATAGCCAGCTTTGGTACACACACGATATGCCCTTTTCAACTAACAATGCCTGCTGTGGAATACCAGTTCAGTTGCCGATTTGTGCTTTCATAAAATTAATGCTGTCTATTCCTTCCTGCTTCTCTGGGACAGCTGAAAATGTCAGGTTTTCCCTACATGCTCTGTTCTCCAATTCTAGTACTTTTTGAAACATCTCTTCCTGAGCAGTCTCATATTTAGTCAGCCTTTTCTTCATTTCATCCTCTGATTTTTTTCAGCTTCATCACCTCATCTGAATATATGTTTAAACTTCATCCATTTTTTTCCAGCCTTTTGTTGTTTCGATACACTCCATCAGGGTTTCATTTATTTTAACCAGATCTTTATGCAGTGGTCCTGTAAGTTAGTGGAAGTCATGTCTGGAGATTGCATTGCTTTTTGCTGAACTTTCCCCATTCAGTGTTTCTTCCTCACTTTTTGTAGCCGATTTTTTTCCAGGTGCTCTGTACTTTGTTTTTCTTGGCATCCAAGCAATACATTTACTAACCAGTTACTGAAATTTACCCATAAACATACAAGTCTATTGGCCTTCTCTGTTGAGTTTGTGTTTTCACACTGGGAGAGCCAGAGTTAAGCTGTTATTCAATGTGCAGACATCTTGGAAGTCATATGAACCTTTTCCTTGATGCCTTTTAGCAGTATCACTGAATGATTCTATATTAAAACCTCGAAAGACAAAATCCTCGAAACTTACAAGATCAAGCCTAGATGGTCAAATCTGGTAAGCTCAACAAAAAAATAAGACTACACCTGCTTTTGCAAGGGTGCAAACCCCCCCTCTGCCTCCCATATCCCCTGCTACTTATTATATTCCAAGTCTTAAGATCTCACAGGAGGAAAAGGATCAATATTCTGATCTCAGTGTCACAATGCTGCAGAGTTCAGGTTATTTTCTTTTTGCTGTTTTGATCTTACAAGATTCAAGCATTTGGGCACAAATGCTCGAATCTTGTAAGTTTTGGGCATTTCTTTTTCCAAGATTCTCAAGGAGAACCCACTGAACACTCTGCAGAGAGTATACCTCTAGGTATCATCATTCCAGTATTTATTTTGGTCTCCTTAAAAGCTTGTCTGCAAGATGGAACCAACTGACAGTTGGGCACTTTACTAAAAAGAATAACTTCTAAACTAGGTAAAGACCATAACAAAATAAAAAGGAAAACTAGTGTTAGAATTTGCTAAGAAGACTTGGGATTAAACACAAAATCAGACAGGCAACAGGAAGTAAAATTTTACCCCAAGGGGAAAAAAAAAAAAAAACAGAAATAAAAGAAAAACTTCGTGAAAGCAGCCTGAGGCCATCCAAATGTGCGAGTCAACTTTTGTGACAGGACAGAAAGTATGTAGTCTGCCACAATAGTGCTTTGTGGTGACATTGGGTTGAGATTACCATCACGTTAATGCTTTGGGTAGCCTGTCTTAATGATGTCATCAGTCCCATGTGTGTCTGCAACTAGAGCTTTGCAATTCAAGATCACTGCTTCCAAACTTTGCCCATGTTACATTCAGATGCTCATGAGCTACTACTCAGAAAACAGACAATGAGCCAGATTCAATAAAGCCTACATCAAGTGTATACTGTTCTGAATGAACAGACAACATAGATACAACTCGCACCTTCTTCCTCCTAATTTTAGTTTTCCTACGGATTTTCTTGCAGCTTTAAATATTGATATGGATTCATAGAGATTACGACAAAGTGCAGACAGTGTAATCTTTGTGTGTGACTACAAACATTTTACTGAACACATATCATGTGCACTTAGTGTACATGCAGTGTAGGCTTTACTGAATCTGGCCTACTGTCTGAACATAAGGCTGCACAGCAAAACCCTGAACTAAAACTATAACTGGCACAATGAAGGACAGGGAATGATATGACAGGCTCCTAAAATAGTACTGCAGCATGACACAAACATGTTTCATACAATTTAGCACAAAAAGGCTTTCCATATCTTTCCTTGCAATACACTGTTTGGTATATTTAGGACACAATGTAAGAAGAGGGTACTCTATGTATGTATTCTTTTTATTAAATGAAGCTCATTCCATTAAGCCATTATAAAGGAACATTTGCACTGCAGGTCAAGATGGAAAACGTACACAGGCAAAAGAGTGTTAAGTGTGTCACTGAGTCAAGTGGACAAACTATGGGAAGCCAGTTAAAAAGTTATTATAACAAAATATACTACTGATCTGCATTTTTCAAACAAAAAACACACAACTTTGAACTATCACCAACAAACTATAATATATATATATAACAAAATGTCACCTTGTTGTGCTTTGCTGAGCAAAGAAGGTTAAAGCCACAAAAATTATTAACTACAGACCAATGAGTAGAACACAGAAAATACTTGGGTGAAAATCGGGAATGACATACACTACTATACACTACTATGCACCATATGGAGAAGGGCTCACTTTTTTGTTCTTCTTTGCTACACAAATAACATTAAAACTACAAAAATGAAGTATAGTCCAGTGATCTAGATCTGTTGAAACCCTTGGAAGTAGGCCATGTTTGTGGTAGGGAAACAGAACGACTTTCCTCAATCATGCCTCATATGGAGTCGAGCTCAGTTCAGGAAGTCTTGTTATAAATAGCAACATTCCTAGATAATGTTTACAAAAAGTGTTTTTTGCTGTATGTATCTTTCTATATGTATTCCAACTGCTTTGCTGGCCTGGGTTGTGGCTGAAAAGTGTCTTCATACCAGCCCAATTTTGGGGTCAGCATAACTGCAGAGAAATAAGAATTACAGAAAGTAATTCAATATATTATCAAATGAGAAAACAGATATAATGTTAAGTGATCAGAAATAGGACATAGGCAAGTTACAGTATTACAAGCCCCCCCCCCCCAAACACACACACAGAAACAACAACAACAAAGAAATAGTAGTATAGTTTGAGGTTCATTACCAAATCCATAAGATGAGAATCCTTAACGGAATTATTGTGTTGTCTAAATCTTACCAAAGCAGCACCACCTACTGCAGGCAGACAAACTGAAAGGGGTAACAGTAGAGAACAATCATCCAGGATAATCAGGCCTAATAAAGGATGGTACAGCCACTTAGGGGTGGGGGACTATGGAGCAGTAGTAGCAGACAGTGGGCATTTTTCAAATGCTGACACAACCCATGAATGCAGACAGGCATGAGAGGAGAAAGCATCACCTCAAGATTGGTTATTACAGCACTTCAGCAAACCTGGAATGTATTTTGAAGACTACAAGACCATTTTCAATAGCATTTTTCATTCAGACAATGTTGAAACAAAGTAATCTGCACAGTGAGGGTTAAGTTCAGAAATAAGAAAAAGCAGCGGCATAAACTTTTTCACGTATGATTAACACAATCCTTTTACAATGTAGTGATTGTAGGCTTTAGAAGTAGACTGGAAATAGATACAGCCATTTATCAAACTTATGACTACTTCCAAGGGTTTCAACAGATCTAGATTAACAACCTCATGACTGTTGCTGCTTAATGATAGGTGATGCTATACACTACTTTCAAAAATACAACTGCTGGGGAATACTGAAGAAGCAAAGCAAATCATACAAAGTTTTAAAAGGATTGTGTAACAGAAATTCTCAGAAAAATCAGCTTATCAGAGCAGCTGCAAAGTCCCATATAAAGAAGCTGCATACTGCTCTATGAATTAATGTTGCTGTTGCGTGTTTTTCCTTTATATGCTCCTTGGATGGGGGGGGGGTGTAAAACACTACTCCATGTGGGTTCTACCCACAAGATGCCAAAAGCCTTGTGCCCCCCCCCCACTAAACCACTTCTACATTCAAGTTAATAAGCTAACCAACAAAAGAAAGAAAACCAGTTATCTTGTCAAGCTATTAGATATCAAATGTCTTGAAGTAAGTGAATTGTCAACCTTCAACATCCTTCCTTCCCTAGTACGTCACTGCCAAATGGCTTAACATTCAAGTCTGTGACTGGCTTCGATGAAGATGAGTAAGCTGCAAGAATCACTGTCAGAAACTTGTCCAAAATACTGTTAAAAATGAGCTGCATTTCTAATGAGTAAATCACCTTTCAAAGCCACACTGCATCTTCTTGAAAGAACTACATTAGCAGGTACAGCTGTGGTCCTTTACCCTCATCAAAACCATCGTTTTCAAGAAACAATATGGAAGTTTTAAATAAAAAACTAATGACATCGTTTTCACGTAGTTCTGCTGTGATCACTGGAAATCAACAATATAGGTTTAAACTTAATATCTACTGATCGGCTCCAGAAAGGTGAAAAAAGAAAAAATCTCAAACCCTCCAAATCTGGAAAGACCATCACCTGTGAAGTATGAGCCTACTGACTGGGAAAACAGTCCCAGATACAACTTTATATAACAAATTAGATCAGATCTACCTACACTGGGATTAAACGAAAGACCTTGATATGAATGGCTGAATTATTTCTTGTCCGGGTCACCGGATCGCCCATATCTAATTCTGGCTCTAGGTCATCCACTAGCTCCACGGTAGAAGTGTTTGCAGCAATCTGCAGAGCTCCAAAACTGTTGGCCTGAAGCTGCAGTGCTATATTAATAGCTCTGTTTATAGCCAGCCCTAAACCATGAATGCAGATTTCATTAAAACCTCCACTATCGAGAAGCTTCTGGCAGCGTGCCAGTTGGGCCTTGAAGTTAGTCTTCATGTTAACATAGATGTCATTTTTTCGTTTGGGGAGTTTTCGGGGAAGACGTTTTCTCAAAGTATATTCTACTTGATCCATCTCCAGATCAGCACCAGACATCTGCTGCATAGACGGTATCCGGTTTTCAGCCATGGTTCTATGAAGCAAATGATAACATTTAATGACAAAAGTAAAAGATTCAGTACAGAAACTGTAAATATGCAATGTCACATTATTTAAAAACCATCAAACCACAAACTTTCCTTTATAAAACTGAATTTTAACATTAAAAAAACACTTCTGTACCACTGAAACATTTACAAAAAAGACTAAATTTGCAGCTTAATTTGGAGCTGTACCTTTTACACTGCATGAGATAAAGCTTTTTCAAGTCAAAGATGATAGAATATGCTGTTAACAGGCTGCGTCCATGCAGTATAGCAGTGGTCAGATTGGTTTTGTTTGCACATTCCTTTTGATAATGGGGTAAAATAAGTAATCTTTCTCCGGTCCAATCCTGGCCCAAAAATATACAAAGCAGCACACAAGATGTTAATGTAGGATGCCAAAACTATTTCAATACAGAGGAAAATTGTCCATTTAAGGTATCTAATAATCTAAGATTCACAATACTAAACATCTGTTTTTAACAGGATATTAGGGGCTAATATTTTCTTGCTATCAGATTTTGACTACTCTAGGAGATGTGGCCACAAGTGCTCAATGGTACTATAATGCTGTATATCAGCTCAGTCAGCAGTACATTTTAGGATAGTGGGCCAGTTAAAGTCCTGTCTGAGTTTACTTCAAAGAACTACTAGCCTGGGAGGGAAGTTCACCTGACAGAACAGCCTTCAAAGAACTACTAGCCTGGGAGGGAAGTTCACCTGACAGAACAGCTTTGGGCTACTTCTTTTAGGAGCCTATCACGAGGTTGGGAGGCGCTGAACTGCAAGCTGTACATGGGAAACATGAAAGTAAAGCAGTGTAACATCAATATCAGATCCAACACGGCTAATATATTTCTCAAAAGGTGAGGCCAACCTCCTTGATAAGGCTGTATAGTACCTTTACTTTCGATATACATGATCCACCTTATCATATCACCCATCCTAAACTGCTATTCAGCATACCACACCATTACTCCTCTAAACCCACTACACAATCTAATCTCCTCTTTCATCTCACTGATCTCTATAGCTTTCCTAACCTAGAAACCACTACCAATATCTCCACCACTTCTACTTCTCCAACTTTAACTTTGTTCCATTCCAATTATGTAACTATCCATATATTTGCTTTGTTAGATCATATATGTATATATAATTTGTCAGATTTTCTATGCTTATTCATAAAGGTAAACCACTGTTATTTTTATACTGTCTATTGTTTTGTTATGTTATGATGGAACGCGGGCTCAGCAATTGATCTTTGTTTGATCAGTGTTCTAACTTGGTAAAGAGTTAAATAAGTAAATTAAGAGGCATGGATTCATCTAGTTAACCCCCACCACAGGTTGTAGGTTCATAGTTATTAGGCATGTGATTTGGGTTATCACTGAGGAGCATAGAACACTATCCAATACACACACACACACACACACACACACACACACACACACACACACACACACACACACACACTAAATGCATAAATATATGCATATATCTATATATTGCATTTGATTACTGGGAAAGTCTGAACAGACAAACATTTTTTCAAGGGAGACCCAGGGGGAAAAGCTCAAACAAATATATACGCAGTATACAGAGACAGCAAACTTCTCTGGTAGGACAATAGTAGTACAATGAAGTCCACATTTACTTACAATAAACAGTGTTGCAGTCACACTGTGACATACAGATCAACTCTCACTAAATTAGATCACTAACAGTGATGGATATGTACACGCACACAAGAGTCATAAAAGGAGAATATAATCACATATTACATACAATAGACAGAGAATAACAACAGTGGCGTTGAACCACTTTTAGATTCAAGATATCAGCTGTGTGAAGAATATTCTGTAATAATCCAGCAAAAGATGCTGACAATTGCAAAAATGAATTTGCTACTGCAAGAATTAGTTTACAACTGCTCAGAGAGAAAGAGTAGGAAACATATTTTGGTCCACATGACAAAAATATTCGGAGAAAGTATGGCAAATATGTTACCTGTAGCAATGAGGTTTAATGTAGAGTTTAGTATGGAGAAATGCATAAGTACAGGTCGGCTCGAGTTTTTTCTTTTTCTTTTCCTTTTTAGTTCAGGCTGACATGATTTGAATTTGCCCATTTGACTGAAAGGCAAAGGCACAGAGTTCCACTTTTTAAAGATGTAGTTGGAATATAGGGAGGCCCCTGCAAATTTTTTTTGGTTACTAGTAGTTGGCATTTGTCTGCCTATCACATAATTCTGGTAGCGGAGTAAGTAAATGATTACACCAATTAGGGATACGTGTGCGTGTGTGTAGGGAGGATTGGTCAAGTTAAAATGGCCCACATATGCAGCTAGCCTAAAACTTGCTTACACATATATATATATATATATATATATATATATATATATATATATATATATATATATATCAATACAGAGACACACACCTGTGAACTGGAAAATAAATTCTCTCAAAAGTTTCAAAATGTTTAAGATTTGAAGGTGGAAAGAAAGGAAATTAATCATCTCACACTAGATTAAGTTTTACTAAGCAACCCCCCCCCCCAACATATATATCTATCTAATCTACATACATGTTCATAGGTGTGTACTAGGCTAATGGCCCTGGAGCCTTTACAACCCTAGCCCATAGGATTACCATGGCATCATGCCATGCAACCTTAGTTCCTAGTGGCTCTGTCCAGTAGAGCCACTGGAATGATCCCCAGGGTGAATGTTTTATTTCCCATCCACTCATCAGGATTTCTCTTGAAGAGGGCCGGTGAGGTGCTCTGCTTGACATGTATGGAAGTCTATTCTATAGCATGGGCAGTCCCTGGTTTATGAACCTGTCCCTCCAGCAGGTTCTGTTGATTGTGGTAATGAGGTTGAGGTCTCTGGAGCATGCGGTGCGGAGGGATTGGGATTTCTTTAGATGTAGCATTTCTAACAGCTGGGTCAGACATGGTTTTGCAAGTCAAGCAGAGATTGCCTCTAAGTAGGTGATATGAGACACAGAATAGTTGGATTTTTTGAGTCTGTTCATACAGGACAAGTGTTTAAGGCCTAGGATCCTCTTTGTGAGGTACTTTTGCGGCCACTCCAGTTGTTGCAGGTGTCTAGTGAGGTACATGCCAAATGAGGCATGTAGAAGGCTTTCCGTACAATGGAAGCAACATGGTAGTCAAAAGACAGATTGCTATCAATATGTGTGCCCAAATCCCTCATGACTGATTGTATGCTTTGGATATTATTAAGGTGATAATTTGTGGGAACATCACTCTCCCTAAAGGGGATGATGTATTTTGTGGTA
>NC_056733.1:818076894-818109552 GCF_019279795.1 Protopterus annectens
TTAAACCTCAAAATGCATGCACTCGAGGTACTCCTCAGTATGAAGAACACAGACATCTGTGCAGTAACAGAAACCTGGTTTAAGGCTCCTGAGAGCACCCCAGCACTAATAGGCTATAACTCATACCATACCTTTCGGCCACAGCACCAGGACCAAAACACAAAAGGCGGGGGGTGTATCCATATTCATCAAGGATACCCACACCTCCAGGTTAGTGGCGCAGCACAATGCATCAGAGATCATCCATGTGCAACTAACAACGGGCAAAACTATAATCCAAATTGTAGCTTGCTACAGATCACCCACCATGGCCCAGGACCCCCATTCTGCATTTCTGAAGACACTGGGAAATATGAATGTCCTACCAAACACAGTAATACTGGGTGATTTTCAATTACCCAAACATAAACTGGGAGAATTACTCAAGTACCAACTGCCTTGCCCAACGCTTCCTAGAATTTATAAACTCCGACGCCCTGGATCAACTGCTCAACACCCCCAACAGAGGGAACAACATACTGGACCTGGTAATCACCAACATGGGCAACCCGTGTTCCACAATGGATGTCAACCCCTCGCTGGTTAGATCAGACCATAGACTAATCACTCTGGATATCCACATTGCGCCCCCACCCCCATCAAGGAAACCACACTGAAAAACTTTTCAAAAGCAAACTTCACATTACTTAAGACCGAGGTGGAAAGGTTCAAAGCCCCCATGCTAAAGGACAATGCTGTCCAAGCTGCTGAAACCTTTACAAAGGCACTCTATGAGCATCTGCAGGAATGCATGGATCGTGCTATCCCAAGTAAAACCAAGGCTCACTCCTCCGAGAAAAGGAAACCAGTCTGGTGGTCCCCTGCCATAAACAAGCTATAGAATAGAAGGAGGAAACTAGTACAGAAAAAAAAAAAAAAAAAAAAAAAGGAAAGACATCCCTTTTGAGTATCAGCAAGAAACTACAATCCCTCATTAAATCATCCAAGGCTAGTTTTGAAAGAAAAATTGCCAATGACTCCAAAGATAACCACAAAGTGTTCTTTAGCTATGTCAAGAACCTAAGTGGAAACTCTCAGATCTGCTATGAGTTAGTGCGGAATGGCACTAAATACATTGAACCGACTGATATTGCTAACATTCTAGCAGACAGGTTTAGTGCAAACTTCACCCCCCTAAAGAATCCATAACCATACCAGAATAATGTAGGGCCCAGTCAATCACCAACACACAGGTTAAAACAGCCCTATCCAAAGCCAAAAACACAGCTTCAATGGGACCAGACAGTGTCCCAGCCTGCGTCTTACAAGATCTCCAAAATGAACTAACCCCTCACCTAAACACACTGTTCAAACTCAGCCTCTCTACAGGCTACGTACCCACAGAGTGGCACACAGCAACAGTTATCCCGCTCCACAAAGGTGGAGCCACAACAGACCCCGGGAACTATCCCCCTATAAGCCTGACTAGCCTGGACTGCAAGGCTATGGAATGGATCATCATGGAACTCATTAACAGAGACATTGGGAAGCTGCAAACCTTGGACCCTACCCAGTTTGGCTTTGTTAAGAGCACATCATGCCTCCTAAACCTGGTGGACTTCTTTGAGATGGTTACCAAGGCATTAGACGAGGGAAAGGAGGTCCACAGCCTACCTAGACCTCGCAAAGGCTTTTGACACCATTCCCCATTCTAGTATTATAGACAAGCTCACCAGCTTGAACATAAACCCCTACGTCACGAGATACGTTGCCAACTGGCTCATGGATAGAACCCAGAATTGATGGACATGCTCCACCTAAAAAAAAAAATAAATAAATAATAATAAACAAATCCCAGAGAGCCACGTGCCTTAGAAATAATAAAACAAACCCTCAGAAATTCTGGAAAGGTATCTCTACTCTCCTTAACCCCAGCAAACCACACACCCCCACCCCAGACCCAAGTGCTCCAGATTTACACTTAGCTACTCAATTTAACTCCTTTTTCATTGAATCCATTGGCAAACTAACCTCCTCATTCTCTAATACACCCCCACCCTTCCCTGCCAACAATCTACCCTGCACTGCTGCTCCTCCCTCATTCCCATCTACTAACTCTATATCCTCTACCTCTTCTCCTACTCTAACTTCCACATCATCTTCACCACCCTCTAATACTCCCTCTCCCCACTCTCCTCTATTCTCATTAAAACCTATACCTACTTCTACTATAAAGAAACTCCTTCAGAAATTGAAGCCATGCACTAACGCACCTGATAACATCCCTTCTTACTTTCTAGGCATAGCTGATGAAGCAATTGCCTATCCCATAAGCATTTTAATCAACCGCTCCATCCAAGAATGTACAGTACCCCAAATCTGGAAACAAGCCTTTATCATACCTCTGCATAAAGGTGGCAACAATAGCAATGTCAACAACTTCCGACCCATTGCTATCCAGTCTCCCATTTCTAAACTTCTAGAAAAATGTGTCCAACTTCAACTCTTACCACATCTCTTAGATAATAACCTTCTAACTCCCACACAACATGGATTCAGACCAAATCATAGCACCATGACAGCCCTCGTCTCCTTTCTTGAAACTGTAAATAAAGCTCGTGACTCTGGCCAAATTGTTTCTACCCTACTACTTGACCTCTCTAAGGCCTTTGACACCATCTCACACAGCCTGCTCTTAACTAAACTCTCAAAACTTAACCTATCTCCCTCCTCTTTGAACTGGTTCTCCAGCTACTTATCCAATAGATACCAAGCAGTAAAATGTAAAAAGGCAACCTCCTCATTTCTTAGTACCCCCACCAGAGTTCCCCAAGGCTCCATACTAGGTCCCCTTCTCTTCAATATATTTATTAATGATTTCCGCAAATCTATTCCATTCTCAAACAACATCCCATATGCAAGATGATTCTACCATTACCTGCTCTGCCACATCTACCCCTATACTCCTAAAGCTTACACAAGAAGCTTTTTCAATCACTGAGCAATGGATGAAAATAAACCACCTAGCACTCAATGCTTCCAAAACTAAATTAATGGTATTTACCCCCTCTAAAGTTACTCCTTTCGATATAAACACATTCTCGACATTAGTCAAAATAACTCACTTCTGGAACTGGTGTCAGAAGCCAAGTTACTTGGGGTCCAAATTGACAGCCAGCTTAATTTCAACTCCCATCTACAATTAAATATCAAAAAACCCCATCAAAAACTAGGTATGCTCTACCGACAAAATCAGTACCTTACAACCACCTCTAAAAATCACTCTCTCTACTTCCTTTCTTATCCCCTCCCTTCTCTATGGAGCTCCACTCCTAACTAATCTTCAGTCATCTCTAAAAAAACAACTTTCCTCTTGCTACAACAAAATCGCCAAGTTCGCCAACAGCCATAGGTCCTCCACCCACCACTGTTCCTCTCCCCAAAAACTTAAATGGCTAGAACTACCCAATCATCTCAGCTATACTCAGCTAACTCTTGCCCACAAGCTCATTTTCAACCCCTCTCTCTGTCCCTCCCAGTCTTCTGCCTTTAAGATGCACCTACCTGATAGAGTTTTAAGGTCAAACAATCCAAATCTATTAGAAGTGCACAAACCAACTCGTCCCCCAGGCAAAAACCTACTATCCTACAACCTAGCTCGTCTTTGGAACTCACTACCACCATCCATTCGCACCACCTCTAACCATTATATGTTCAAAAAATCTCTTCACATACATCTAGTGTCCCAGTGGGAATGCTCTTGCTCCCACCCCTCATAACTAATAATGGCAATTTTCATCTTCCTTTCTCTCTCATGTTTACTCCAGCAATTTTTCCTTATTAATTCCCATAACTCACATTATTATTCCCATGGTATCTGCAAAGAATGTATTTGACTGCACCTTTTAAGCTTATGCTTCTTAAGTAATAACTACTCTGTATCACTTTGCAATATTACTCTTCATAGCCTATAACATCTCCAAGTTTCATCACTAGTCTGTATTGTTTTAAATGTTTCCTGAACTTTTGAAATTAATTGCTTGTATCTTTTACATTTGTATAATTATCATTAGTAATAGGTTCATAGGTTCATACTAGGCTATCTGCCCAAGGGCATTTATAAGCCTAGCCCATAGTTATGTGGCTTTCACCACCCCTTTAGTTTGAAGAAAACTATGCCTATTATTTTGCTGTGCCTCTGTCAAGCAGTGACACTGAAGTAATCCCTGGGGTATATCTGCGATCTCCCATCCATTGGTCAAGATTCCTCTTGAACAAGGCCAGCGAGGTGCTCTGCCTCACATGTACCGGGATTTTGTTCCACAGCATAGGGAGTCTCTGGGTGATGAATCTGTCCCTCCAGCACGCTCTATTAATAACCGTGTCAAGGTTCAAGTCTCCGCCTTGTGGTTCTGAGGGATCTAGATTTTTTGAGGTGAAGCATATTCATCAAATCTGGGTTTGACATGGCCTTATATGTCAGGCACAGGTCACCTCTGAGCAAGCGGTATGCGACTGACTAGAGCTGGAGTTCTTTCAGTCTGGCAGCATAAGACATATTTTTGAGACCCTTTATCCTTTTGGTGAGGAACTTTTGGGGCCTTTCCAGCTGCTGCAGATGTCGGGTCAGATACATTCCGAATGGGGCATTGTACTCAATCATAGGTCTAATGAGTGATGAGTACAGGGGGACGATGACCTCCTTAGATCTAGATGTGAATCCCTTCATGATCAGGTGGGCAATATAGAAAGTTTTCCTAACTACTTTGGCAACATGAGTGTCAAACGAAAGGTTACTGTCAACCTGGGTCCCCAGATCCCTGATGACTTCTTCTGTGCTCAGTGGATTGCCACCTATATGGTAGCTAGGGGTAACCTTGTTTTTCCCGAAGGGTATGACTATGCATTTCTTGGCGTTTAACTTTAGGCCATGGCTCTGGCACCAGTTATCTGTTTCTGTGAGGCCCTTCTGAAGGATATCTGTGTCAGATGTGTTTTCGACTATGGCGCCCAGTTTGCAGTCATCTGCAAACTTTGTCAGCCATAACCCTCTTGTGTTTGCTTGTAGATGCCGAACAAGAGTGGTCCCAGGACTGAGCCCTGTGGGACACCACTTGTGACAGGCTTTGAGTCTGACATGGCGCCAGCAACTCTGACCCTGTGGGTTCTGTCACTTAGCCAGTTTGCAACCCATCTTGTGATGTATGGGTTTACATTCAAGCTGATGAGTTTTTCGATGATACCTGAGTGGGGTATTGTGTCGAAAGCCTTTGCCAGGTCGAGGTAGGCTGTATGGACTGCCTTGCCCTCATCAATGGCCTTGGTGACTGTTTCGAAAAAGTCAACCAAGTTTAAAAGGCATGATCTGCCTTTGACAAAGCCAAACTGGGTTGGATCCAAAGTCTGCAAGTTCCCTATGTCTTTATTTATGAGTTCCATTATGATCCTCTCCATGGCTTTGCAGATAAGGCTTGTCAAGCTAATGGGACGGTAATTTCCAGGGTCGGTGGAGGCACCGCCCTTGTGAAGTGGGACCACAGTCGCCGTGCGCCACTCCTTGGGTACGTATCCTGAGGCGAGGCTAAGATTAAACAGCTGTCCTAACTGCGGGTTTAATTCCTCATTGAGTTCGTGGAGCACACAGCTGGGGACACCATCCGGTCCCATGGATGCTGTGTTTTTTGCCTTGGAGAGAGCAGTTCTCACTTGGGCGTTGGAGATGTTTGGGGGGCTACAATCCTCTGGTATAGATATCTCTCTTTTTGGGGAGGAGGGGGGGGAGAAGTTTGCACTGAACCTGTCAGCCAGTATGTTGGCAATGTGTGTGTAGGTTCAGTAATCTTCACATCATTTTGAACTAATTCTGAGCATATCTGGGAGTTTCCTCCTAGGTTTCTAACATAGCTAAAGAAGGCCTTATGATTGTCTTTTGAGTCCTTGGCGATTTTTCTCTCAAAATTTGCCTTGGATGATTTTATGAGAACTCTTAGTTTTTTACTTATAATGATCAAAGGTGTCTTACCTTTCAAGGATCTTGCTCTATCTTGTAGTAGCTTCCTCCTTTTGTTGTAGAGCTTGTTTATGGCTGGGGTCCACCAGACTGGACGCTTGCCTTTGGTAAAAAGAGTCTTAGTTTTGTTTGGGATTGCCTGATCCATGCAGTCCTGTAGGTGCTGGTAGAAGGCATTTGTAAGTGATTCGGCGGTTTGAGTAATGTTTACCACTGGCTCAGGGGCCTTAAAGGAGACCACACTAGTTTTTAGAAGTGTGAAGTCGGCTTTTGAGAAGTTTTTCACTGTGGTCTTTTTATTTCAGGTGGGGCAGGATGAGGACCTCCAGCGAGATTAGTTTATGATCTGATCTCACCAGTGAGGGGTATACTTCCGGTGTTGAACATTGTGATCCCATGTTCGTGATGATGAGATCAAGTATGTTTTCTCCTCTTGTGAGGATGGTGACTAGTTGTTCCATGGCATTTGAGTTTATGAACTCCAGGAACCTTTGGGCTAGAGTAGTGTTCCCAGTCTATATTAGGGTAGTTGAAATCACCTAGTATGATGGTGTTTGGAGATACATTTATCCCCTCCAGTGTTTTCAGGAAGGCCATGTGAGGTTCCTGAGTTTGAGAGGGTGGCCTGTAACATGCTACAAATTGCAGAGCAGTCTTGCCTATGGTTAATTGCACCTGGATGGTCTCCGATGCATCGTGTGTTGCCACCAACCTTGAGGTGTGTGTGTCCTTTATGAATACGGACACCCCCCCTCCTTTCTTGTCTACTGTATGTACCTAGTTTGTTTGTTTTTGGAGCTTTTCTCCCCAGGACTCCATTGAAAATGGGTTCATTTTGGCCCAATGGACTATCCTGGTAAACCAACTGCAAATAAATAAACAAATAAATAAATAAATAAATATAAGCCTCACCACAACGATAAATAGGACATGCTGGAGGGACAGATTTCTATTCTAGAGACTCCCCATACTTTGGAACAGGATTCCAATATACATCAGGCAGAGCCCCTCACTAACACTCTTCAAGAGAAACCTTGACGGGTGGATGGAAAACAGAAAATTTACCCCGGGGATCACTGCAGTGGATCTGCTGGACAGTGGCGCAGGGAACTAATGGCTCTGCTGGACAGAGGCACAGGGAACTAATCTAAGGGGGTGGCGAAAGCCATCACATTCTGGCTAGGCTTATAAATGCCCTTGGACAGATAGCCTAGTACTTATCTATGAACCTAAATACACCCACATATATATATATATATATATATATATATATATATATATATATATATATATATATACACACACACACACACACACACACACACACAGATATTTATATCTATATATTGCAGAGGCATCCATCAATCTGTAACCCCCCCCCCCCATTTCCCATTTATACATACAAGGTCAAAATGTCACGTCAGCAGGACCATCATCTAGAACCAAAGTTCATATCAGTGGGTGGCTAGCCTTCCTGCAGTTAGTTTGTAATAACACACATACGGATGGTGTGTCCAATCCTCCTACTGCATGTCTTTGGTATGTGAGAGAGAGGACATGCAGACTTCACAAGAGGCTCCTGACCCCCCCCCCCCCTTCCAAAAAAAAGCAAGAACTGTTACAATGCAAATAGTAGATTTCTGATACAATACCAACACCACATTGCATGACTAGTATACAGTGTGAAGGTAAAACTACAAAGACCAGTATAAACAGAGAATCAAACCGGGGAACCCCCCGCTGTGAGGCAACAACATTATCTACTTCGTCACAGTTCTAGCAAAACTGTAGTTAACTATTAATGACCAGATCCACAGAGAATTTTTTTTTTACCAATTTCCCTAATTTCTACACAAAATATTTAAGTTTAAGCCCCTCCTGTTCTCTACGTTGTCAGAACAAACGCTTGCATTATACACATTTCTTTCAGCAAACTGGAAACGATTTGAATATTGAATCATACCTGTAGGTGTTATCAAACCCATTAATTGAAGCTCATACACCGGAAGTAATTATTCAACGGTTTCCCTTGGTTTTTGTCTGTTGTAACTGATTTAACACTATTAAACGGTCATTACAAATACTACTCTTCAGTCAAGCAAACCTACAGTTTTTCAGAACCTAAACAAATTGAATTGTTTCACACAAGCTTCCAGCAAAAAGGACTCAAAAGCTCTGAATAAGCATCATCACCGATTCATTCACAAACACCCACGCAGTAAAAAATATTGTTTTGCTTTAAACTCAACAATTAAGAAGCCACACATAAAATCTTTAACAAAAACGTATCTTTTGTCCTAAAGGCCAAGGGGATAAATAATTAAGCATGTAAATTCCTAATCATACCCACCACATAAACACACAATGACAGTAACTAAGACTTACTATAACAGCCGCAATGATGTGTCCTGGAATTTTATAAAAAAAAAAAAAAAAAAAACACCACTGTATTTAAAAAATATCCCCACACTCACCCTTATTATTTAAAACACTGACTAGAATATATAACAGATGATAAAGAGTAATCTCAAATCAAATACATTGCATTAAAATATTATATATTTGTGAAATGAAACCTAATAATGATAAATTTATGCTTTCCAATAGCACTACACAGCGTGCAAATTACCTTCTTCTAGCAATAAACCAGGTTCGTAATACCAAAATGATGTACCGTCCTTGATAATGCAAAAACAAATAAACACCACCCCTTGACGTCTTCACGAAAGTGAAATAATCTTATTGTCGCGTCATGATGTTCAAACTGTGATGTATCTGAGAGTGCGACGAAATGCTTTCTCGAACGTAAAAGGGTAGCGTGTGGTTTTACGGGTTGTTTAAAGGTGAAGGTATGGCTCCATCTGGAAAAAGAGTTGGCCGCTCACAAGGGTTCATGGAGTGGAGTCGTACAGCTTATAGATTTGCTACTGATAGGAATGATTTCAGAAGGTATTTTTCTGAAAGCGCGTGTTTTACAAGAAATTGACTTTTAAGTTGTGTGTTGAAAAACACTTAATGCTCTGTATTTTGCAATGAGTGGCTGTTTGACAGTGGTAGTATAAAATTGTAGTGGGAAAATAGTGACTTGGCGGTATTGCTATAGAATTAAAAAGTGGCATATCTTTATACTGTCCCTACTTTTTAGGTATGTTGCTAAGTTGGTGTGGTATTTTTTGAGAAATGGGGTATATTTCCTTTTTTTAACAATGGGTGGCTAATTTTACTCAGTAAACGCCAGATCTGTAAACCTTGATAATTATTGCAGTTAACTAATTTAGTAGTTTTCTTAATCTCTAACTCTGTAGGTAAGAGTTTGAAAGTTGTGGGATATGAGATCTCCCCAGAGTTTTGTCACAATGACTACATGTTGTGATTTCTTTCACCCCCAAAATTAAGGATAAAAAAGTAGAAACACTGTTTAAATAAGGATGCTATTAAACTTTGAAAATGTGAATGTAATCAATTTTCTGAAGTAAAGAAAGACCGCAACATTATTAAGCTTTTGTAGCTATTAATTGGTTGTAATATTTTTTGTCATTTTTCTGTTGTGGGTAAAGTTTTCCCTTTTAATATACAACATAGACCCACTATGGATGTCCTTACATTCACCGCTGCAGTATTCCTTACAAATGGGATTCCCTCCCATGAAGCCCACTGTTTGGCCAATTTAACAAAGTCTACTGTTGCTTTAAGGTACACTGAATGTCCCCTGCACACTCTTTGTGTAGGGTAGGGCATAAAGGTGATGTTCGGTCATACCATTCTCAGAACTTCTTTGCTGCTAGTCTAAATGCTGCTTTAACCATTGGTGTATTACTGCCGTCTTTTTTTTAACCGTTTTTCTGTTTGTTGGCATTCCACTGCTTACTCCTGTTTGCTGGTGTCCTCAAAGTTGCAGAGAAGTACCCAGTTGGGTTTTTGGTTACTTTTTCTCTTTGTTTTGTGCATTTTGGGGTTAATGTTATCCAGGAACGGTAAATGCCAGTGTGGGAGACTGATTCCCCATAAAGACCACCACGATAAGTGTCTTTTTTTGCCTAGATGCTGCTCACGACCATACATCTTGTTCAATTTGTCAGGCGTTTGTCCCCAAGACTCTTTATAGTAGGCTTTCTTCCCTTTCATTGTATCTTGAGAACCAGCATCTTAAACTTCTTGCTGCAGATACTATGGATGGAATTTCCTGCCCCGAGGGTAAGCCATTAGGGAAGAAGGTGCATAAGGTAAGACCAGAATCTTCTGCTTTCTAGCCTCTGCCCGGGGTTTCTCCTGAGGTTATTATGAACACAGAGGCTCCCCCAGTTGTTTTGTTAGATTCTTTTACCACGTATGGGTTGGAGGCTGGTGAGGATTTGGTGGACAGTACATCTGACGATGCTGTGCAGGTGTCCATTTCAGGCATTCAGAGGGAACCATGGTTGATTGTTACCGAGGGATCTAGAGGGGTTCCTCAGCCTCTGTTTAGGGAAGAGGTTCCTATTGCAGTTTTGGAATGCTGTCCTCAGTGGGCCTTCTCAGATTTATAGGATGGATGTCCCCTTAAAAAAAAAAGAAACAGAAAGCTAATCATGTTTGTTCTGCTCCTAGGGATCCACAAAATGAGTGGCAGGCCTTTACTCGGGGGGGGGGGGGGTTATTAAATGCTTTACTAGGGGTTTCATTTCCTACTCCTCCTTGGTCCTCTTCTTCCCCTAAAAGGCCTAGAGAATTGATTTCTTCCAAGGTGGATTCTGATGATGACTCCCTTGCTTGTTCTACCCAGATTCCTTCTTCTTTAGACTACGGGTCTGAGGAGGAGGTTTCTCATACTATAGATAATCTTACTGAGAATATTTCCTTTGGAGAGAGAATTTCTAGGATGATGTAATTTTTTTTATGTATGATGGTGTCCAAATTTCGGATATCCATAAGGGGTACTATGAGTTACTGCAGATGGAATCTCCTAAACCTGTGGCCATTCTTTTTGTCTTGCCTGCTTTATTGGATGGTTTTCCAAATTCTTCTAAAGCGATGGATTCTCTGCCCCCTGCTCCCAAGAAGTCTGATAGGTTTTATAGGGTGCCTGAGGATTGTTCCTTTTTGTTTGTGTCCTGCTGCTGACCCTTCTGTGGTGTCTGTAACCTCTGATAAGACATCTCAAGATTCTTCCTTCATCCAAGTTACTGCCTTCTGACAAGGACAGTAGAACCATGGATAGGCTGAGTAAGAAGGTTTATAATTCGGCTACCCTAGCTTTTAGGGATAGTAATTATCGGACCCATATTTCTAGCTATCTCTTGGCTCTTCTTTCTCAGGCTTGTCAGCTTATTTCTGATCTTCCAGACTCTGAGAGTAAATCTTCTGCTCTTTCCTTGCTTGGGACTTTGCATCATGTAGTTCGTCATTCTAGCAAATGTAATACAGCAGATGCCTGTTCTAGGGCTGCTGCTTTTGGTACAGTTCTGAAAAGATATTCTTGGCTTGGGCTTCAACCTTTGTTTGATGATGTTAAGGCTAAGTTGATGGATGCTCCTCTGGATAATCATCTTTTGTTTGAAGAGGCTGCTGGTTTATTAAAGTTTCTTCAGGACATGGGGAAGGCTTTATAGGGGCTTAAGCATGTATTTGTTTCTTCTGTACCTAAATTTCAACGAAAGTACCCTTCTAAGCCAGCCTTTGTTTGTAGGCAATCTCGCCCTCCTCCTAAAGGTAAAACGGGTAGTAAATGGACTCCTGCTAAGGCCACTCAGACTGCAGGAATTCTTAAGCCTGTCTTTCATGACAAATTAGTTGCTGTCTGACTATCCTCCTGTTCCCAGCCACATTCCTCTTTCTCTTCCTGTTTGGCTGCAAATCACCCAGGATTCTTGGGTTCTGTGAATCATTCCGCAAGGGTACTTCATGGTTTGTATTTCCCACCCTCCTTCTGTGGGCATTTCTCAGCCTCCTCGGGAACAGCTTCTGTTTTTCCCAGAGGTTCTTTGAGACCTCTTGGTTCAGGGTACTATTCAACAGGTGCATGTGTCCCAAAGGGGGAAAGGGTTTTATTAAAGAATGCTTCTAGTGCCCGGAAAATAAGTTATTTGGAGACCTATTCTAGACCTCTCCCATCTAA
Organism: Protopterus annectens; assembly: GCF_019279795.1. Taxonomy (NCBI): domain Eukaryota; kingdom Metazoa; phylum Chordata; order Ceratodontiformes; family Protopteridae; genus Protopterus; species Protopterus annectens. Next base: position 818,088,978 of record NC_056733.1, read on the forward strand.
ACACTTTTCTGAAGGCGCCTTCCTTTGGATGATGTCCCTTTTTCCCCCTCTTGCTCCTTTCTGGTGTCTCTGGACCTCAATGATGCTTATCTCCATATTCCGATCCATCCTGTTTTTAGGAGATTTTTGCATTTCTCTGTTGCTTTCTGGCATTTTCAGTTCTGTGCTTTGGCCTTTCTACAGCCCCAGGGTTATTCACTAAATGCCTTGCTCCTGTGGTTGCCTTTTGCAGGCTTAAAGGGATCCATATATTTTTCCTTATTTGGATGACCTCCAGATTCAGGCATCTTCCCCAGCGGTCCTTTTGCAAAAATCTTCATTTTACCATTTTTCTTCTTCAGAGTCTGGGGTTTACAATAAACTTCAAAAAGTTTTACCTGACTCCTTCTCCGTATCATGTCTTTCTGGGTTGCAGGATTCAAACGGTGCCAATGCTGGTATCCATGCCTCCTCCAAAGGCATTAACACTCCTTTCTTTCAAACTCTTCTTCCCCTGGCCCCCATTACAGCCAGGGAGTTTCTGATGGCTTTCGGGTTCATGGCTTCCACCATTCCGATGCTCCCTCTGGCCAAACTTCATATGAGGAAGTTCCAGTGGTTTCTGAAGTTGGTGTGGCTTCAGCATGCGTATCCTCTAGACTTTCCTGTTCCTCTTCTCCTGTATCTCAAAAAACTTCTGTGGTGGATTCGGAGTTGTCTCTGAATCCAGGTCTCCCTTTTCAACCTCCTGTTCCCTCTCAGGATCTGTTTACAGAAACTTCAGATGTGGGATGGGGAACAATGTTTGGCTCTCTGAGGGTTCAGGGAGTGTCAGCAGAAGGAGCACGTCAACATCAAAGAGATGAGGGCTTTTATGTTGGCTCTTCAGGCCTTTCATCCTCTCTTCTCTCCAGGGCCTCTCGAGGTATTCACAGACAATAACACAGTCGTACGGTATATCAACAAACGGGGGTACGAGATCTTACTGTCTTTGCCAGGTGGCACTTCTGATATAGGATCTGACTATCCAATATCAAATGACTCTTCAGGCAATTTATATTCCTTCAGTACGTTGTGGCAAACTGTCTAAGCAGGTCCTTCACTCAATCCCATGAATGAATGTTTCACAGGGATGTGTTTATGGATGTTGTTCACCAGTGGGATACTCCTCAAGTAGATCTTTTTGCCTCCCCTCTATTAAGATGGCTTCCTGTGTTTTGTGCCAGAATCCCAGGTCCTCTGGTATGGAAGGTGGACGCCCTCTCATTTTCTTGGAAGGGGATGTTTCTTTATGCATTCCCTCACCTTCCTCTCCTTCTGAGAGTCCTGATCAAGATTCAACAGGATGCTCCCAGAATCTTGATGGCAACTCTTTTGGCTGCGATTCCCTCTACTTCTGCATCTAGCCAAGGACAATCATCACAAGTTACTTCACAGGGTGGATCTCCTCACACAAGACAAGGGGTCTCGCATCCATCCCCACCTGTCCGTGTTTCAGCTGACACTGTGGGTGATAAGGTTTTGATCTCTCATGGACACCTTTTTCCTGAGGATGTGCTGCAGGACTCCAGGAAACCTACTATTAGGAAATCCTACTTGTCTAAATGGAAGAGGTTTTCTGTTTGGTGTCCTCCTCGTGACATAGGCCCACTTTCTGTGGATATTCCTTTTGGTTCTCTCATTTGTGTGAGTTGCTCAATGCTGATTTGGCCTATTCTTGAATTAAGGCCCACTTATCCGCCACTTCTGCTTGTCCGTTCTAGATTTGAGGCAAAATAATTTCTTAAAGGAGTCCTTAATATTATACCTCTAAGGAAGCATGTTCCTCCTCCCTGGGATCTAAATTTAATTCTGGAAAAATTGACTCTGGCTCCTTTTGAGCCTGCTGTTTCAGCTTCCTTGCAACATTGTTCTTGGAATACAGTTCTTCTGTTGGCTCTTACTTCTGCCAGATGGGTGACTAGTTGAAAGCCCTTATGGCTTGTCTACCTTTTTTGATGTTTTATGAGGACAGGGTGTCCCTGCGTACTAATCCCTCTTTCATGTCTATTAATTTGCCTACTTTTCCCCTCTCTGCAGTCTGACAGTGAGAGGGTGCTGCATACTTTAGATGTACATAGACTGCTCAGCTTTAGTAATATCCAAATAAAATTTATCAGAAAATCTCGCCTGTTATTTATTTCTTTCCTTTCATCCTAGGTCTTTAGGTTTGGCTATTTCCTTTTGTTACACTTTTCATGATGATAGCCTTCCTTCTTCTGTAAAGGCTCATTCCACTAGAGCTGTGGCTTCTTCTGGTGCTTTTCTCTGAGGCTTAGATGCCAGTTATTTTCTTGAAGCTGCTACCTGGACTTCTGTGAATACTTTTACCAAACATTCCCAGTTGGATGGTATTTTGTATTTTCAAACATAGAGCTGGTTTTGCTGATGCTATTCTTCATGTCTTCTTGGAGGGCTTTCCTGCTTTCTCCTCCCAAGTTTCTTCTTGAGCTTTGGTACTCTCCCATTTGTAAGGAATACTGCAGCGGTGAATGTAAGGACATAGCACAGTTGTGTAAAATATTACCATAACAGTAGATGTCCTTGCCATCACCATTGCAGTATTCATTCCCTCCCTCCATCCCCCTGGTCTGTTTTCCTTCCTGTATGTGCAGGCTCTCCTTGGTTTTCCTCGAACTGCTGTTCCTACTGGGGCAATCAGTTCTGAGGATGGTACACCTGAACGTCACCTTTAATACTGTACACTACGCAAGGGAGAGCGGAGTTGGCCTAGTGGTCTAATACACTATGATGTAGTTCAGTGTGTGCATGTGGTGATCAGCATACCTTTAAAGCAGCGGTTAACTGGCCGGACAATGGTCTTCACAGCAGGGAATCTCATTTGTAAGGAATACTGCAGCAGTGAAGGCAAGGACATCTACCATTATGGTGTCCCAGGCTGTGTCCTACACGAGCTCAAAGATTAACTAACCCCTCACCTAAACACACTGTAAACTCAGCCTCTCCACAGGCTACGTGCCCACAGAGTGGCGCACAGCAACGGTTATTCCACTGCACAAAGGTGGAGGCAACTGACCCCGGGAACTATCCCCCTATAAGCCTGACTAGCTTGGTCTGCAAAACTATGGAGCGCATCATCATGGATCTCCTTAACACAGATATTGTAAACCTCCAAACACTGGGCCCTACCCAGTTCGGCTTTAAGGGCATATCATGCCTCCTAAACCTGGTGGACTTCTTTGAGACAGTTACCAAGGCTATAGACTAGGGAAAGGTGGTCCACACAGCCTACCTACACCTTGCAAAGGCCTTCGATACCATTCCCCACTCAGGTATTATAGACAAGCTCACCAGCCTGAACATAAACCCCTACATCACGAGATGGGTTGCCAACTGGCTCACGGACAGAACCCACATGGTAAGAGTTGCAGAAGCTAGGTCTGACTCTAAACCGGTTACAAGTGGCGTTCCCCAGGGCTCAGTCCTAGGACCCCTCCTGTTCGGCATTTACTTCTCAGAGGTACAGGCAAGCACAGGAGGATTATGGCTGACCAAGTTTGCAGATGACTGCAAACTAGGGGCTATAATTGACTCTCCGGCTGACAGCAGACATCCTCCAAAAGGGTCTCACTGAGACAGATACCTGGTGTCAAAACCATGGCCTCAAGCTAAATGTCAGAAAGTGCATAGTCCTCCCCTTTGGAAACAAAGTACCCACAAACTACCACATAGGTGGTAGCCCCCTGAATACAGAAGACGTAATAAGGGATCTGGGGATCCAAGTAGATAGTAACCTCTCCTTTGATAATCACATTGCCAAAGTTGTTAGAAAATCCTTCTATGTGGCCCACCTAATCATAAAAGGGTTTGCATCCAGATCGAAAGAGATCATTGGACCCCTCTATGCATCAGTCATCAGACCCATCATAAAGTACAATGCTCCATTTAGGATGTACCTTACAAGATACCTGCAACAACTGGAAAGACCACAGAAGTACCTCACCAAGAGGATCTCTGGCCTCAAGCAGATGCCCTATGCAGCTCGACTGAAGAAACTCCAGCTGTACTCTTGTTGCATACCACCTACTCAGAGGTGATCTCTGCCTGACATACAAGGCCATGTCCAACCCAGAATTGATGGACATGCTCTACCTAAAGAAAACCATATCCCCTCGAGCCACACGCTTCAGGGATCTAAACCTCACAAAAACAATAAATAGGACGTGCTGGAGGGATAGATTCCTTTCCCAGAGACTTCCCATGCTCTGGAGCAAGATTCCAATCTACATTAGGCAAAGCACTTCGCTAACCCTCTTCAAAAGAAAACTTAACAAGTGGATGGGAAACAAAGTTTACCCCAGGGATGACTTCAGTGGCTCTGCTGGACAGAGGCACAGGGAACTAATCTAAGGGTCGGCGAAAGCCAACACATTCTGGGTAGGCTTACAAATGCCTTCGGGCAGATAGCCTAGTACCCAAGATGACCTCTAGGGATGTGGACTATGAACATGAAAGCCAGAAAGTGATGGACATGTTCCTAGCTAGGAAATACCCTAGCAATTTAATAGAGGATGTTATGACTGAGGTGAGAGCTGGTAGAAATTCTAAATTCGCCCCCATTTTGGGACGTGACACATTGGAACGTGATAAGTTGGAAGGGCACATGGGGCAGGTTAGTTTGCTAGCCAACAAGTATAATGCTAACTATGAAAATCCAAGCTGTTCAATTTAGATAAGAAAGGAACCTTTGGGGGTAATTATGTTATGTTTTACAATCAGAGCACACCAAGGGTTAGAAACATCATTGCACAAAACTGGGACAGGTTTAGTTGTTCTGAACTGGAGGTACTATTTAAGAACTCATTAAAATTTACTTACAAAAAAGGAAAAAAAACCTTAAGGAGTTATTGGAGAGAGACCGCAAGTTGTTTTATGGAAGAAAACCAGGAACATACAAGTGTGGACGTTGTGCCCAATGCTCTTTCATCCTGAAGCAGGATTCTGTGTACATAATAGAGGGGGACTATCTGGTCAAAAGTAGTAGTGTTTCCAATTGTATAGTGAAGGTTTGATTTATTTAGCCCTATGCAAAGAATGTGGTGTGTTCTACCTTGTAAAAACTACACGTAAATTGACAAGAAGAATTTACGAACATCTGAATGCCATCAGAACACATGACTGCAATAACGCCATCTATAAACATACACTTGCATGTCCAAAGGCCAAATGGGGCTTTTTTGTAATAGAGATGGTACACCAAGATGTTGGGGGGGGTCCCTGGGAGACCAGAATAGAGGTTAGAGAAGTATTTTGACGGTTACTACTGGAAGCAAATAGGCCTCCTGGTTTGAACGAACACATCTCTACTGCCTCCATCTTGAAAATGAGGGCAGCTAAATTATGAGTCCCATTTTATTTCAGGGACACTTCTCTGTTTACATGATGCACTACACTTTTATACATACTTTTTTACATTTCTGCTAAATACATTTTTCAGGTCCCCCTTGAGTATACTTATAAATTCCTTTGTACTTACTCACACTCATAAGTATGCATAAAATGTTTATGTGGATATATATAATATATATATATATATATATATATATATAATGTTGAGAGGGCTCATTTATCTTAACATTGCAATTTTTAAGCTGGTCACCACACTACTTATGTGTTTTACATTTTTTTCAGGCTTCTTTTATTTTACTTTTTTAATCTACTTTTATTCATTTAATTTTACCTAATGTTGTATACACAAGTATACATATTTTTTTTAAATGTTTTTAAAACAGATTTGTTAGTTGTGATTTGGCTCATTTGTTTATTTGCATTTCTATTAACTTGCTTGCAGAGAGACCGGTAAAGGTTACAGAAAGTGGAGTATTTGCATAAATCTGGGTGTTTCCAATTGTCAGTTTCATACTATTAAACAAAGTGACTTGTGGGGGACATAAAGGATGCTACAGCTAGTTTTTTCTTTTCTTTGTTACATCTGAAGTCTTGTGGATGAAAACGCCTTGTGAATATTTGCGTTGGTGTACTAAATAAACTGCTGGTGCTTCCACTTCAGATTGTGTTTTGTGCTTTGGGTTTGACTACCTCTACTTGGTACCTTTGTGTGTTGCATTGGTTTCTTTGTCGTTTCGGGTACCTGGCCTCTTGTATTTTTTTTTAGTTATTCTGAATAAGTCCTTATACATACTTAAACAAAGTACTTAATGTTCATTACATTGTGTCCGGTTTAGAGAACTTTGCTTCTGTTTATTTAGTTTAAAGTCTGGATAAGCATGCTTTCTCGTAATGATTATGATTAAGTATTTATTAATATGTTACTGTTCATCTGAGAAGGGGAATTTTTATTTAGCAGTATAGGCTGGCAGAGCTGTGGTATCCACCTCTAAAAGCCAGATCACTTGAGCATACTACAGTGAGATGATGATTAAAAACTATGACTTCATCATGAGTGGTCAGGTAGTCTGTGTGTGTGTCTTCCTCCTCTACCTGTGTCCAGAGTGGTGCCAATATTACCATGTTAAGAGGAAGCTGTAGGGAACTGGAGAATTCTGACACCCTTGCTGGGAAATTTTTGTGTTTGTGTACACTTGTGTGTGAAATTTAGTTTGACACGCTGTTGCCATTGCAAGGATTACTGGAAGACACTGGTTTACAGAGAGTGGTGCAAGAGGGGCTTGGGGTGCTAGGTCAAAGACTTTGCTCTGTAAGTAGGGAGTGTGTATCTGTAGTCTTGATGAGGATGTTGTAAGCTTGTACGAACAGAACAGGCTTTCAAAGTTCTTTTTGCTGCTGCTTTTTAGAAATGGCTAAGTTGCTGTCTTTTGTGAAGCCTGAATTGTAGTACAACTGTCTGCCACCCCCCTTCATGCCTAACTTCCCGAGCTGTCAAAATGCTAAGGGTAATTTGAGCTGTTACCTGCTGTGATTGACAGCTCACAGCAGGAGACTTTACTCTTGTACTATTTCCTTGTTCTGGCCTTTACTTTCTGTATGGGTAGGTGAAGGACCAGGGAGTTGTGACATCACAGCATGGGTAGGTTTTTAGGACTTTCGTGGTGATGTCAGTTTGGGGGTGGGATTGGCTAGAAAATTACATGTATTCATTGCTCTTAATGACATCATAGTTTCATAGGTTGATACTAGGCTATCTGCCCTAGGGCACTTATAAGCCTAGCCAGAGTGTGTTTGGCTTTCGCCACCCTTTTAGATTAGTTGACTGTGTCTCTGTATAGTAGGTCACAAAAGGTAGCCATATTAAGGTTAGTTTACTGTACCTCTGTCTAGCAAGGACACAGAAGAGATCCCAGGGGTAAACTTACGGTCTCCCATCCACTCGTCAAGATTTCTCTTGAATAGGGTCATTGAGGGGCTCTGCCTAATATGGATTGGGATTTTTGTTCCAGAGTGAGGGGAGCCTCTGGGATATGAATCTGGCCCTCCAGCATGTCCTGTTTTATTTCTGTGCTGAGGTTCAAGTCCCTGGAGCGTGTAGCTCTAAGGGATTTGGATTTCTTGAGGTGGAGCATGTCCATTAATTCTGGGTTGGACATGGCTTTCTACGTCAGACACAGATCGCCTCTAAGTAGGCGGTACGCAACTGAGTAGAGCTGGAGTTTCTTTAGCCGAAGGGTATAGGGCATCTGTTTGAGTCCCTTGATCCTCTTGCTGAGGTACTTTTGGGGTCTTTGCAGTTGTTGCAGGTGTCGGGGAAGGTACATCCCAAATGGGGCATTGTATTTAATTATGGGTCTGATAAGTGATGAGTAGAGGGGCACAATGACCTCTCTTGATCTAGATGCGAACCCTTTCATGATAAGGTGGGCTATATAGAAGGTCTTTCTAAATACTTTGGCAACGTGATTGTCAAAGGAGAGATTACTATCTACTTGGGTTCCCAGGTCCCTAATTATTACTTCCGTACTTAATGGATTACCACCTATGTGGTAATTTGTGGGCACTTTGTTTTTCCCAAAGGGGATGACAATGCACTTTTTGGCATTTAGCTTTAGGCCATGGCTCTGGCACCAGTTATCCATCTCTGTGAGGCCCTTTTGAAGGATGCTCGTGTCAGCCGGAGAGTCTATTATGGCACCCAGTTTGCAGTCGTCTGCGAACGTTGTCAGCCATAGTCCACCAGTGTTAGCCTGTACCTCGGAGAAATGTATACCGAATAAAGAGGTCCCAGGACTGAACCTTGTGGGATGCCACTTGTAACTGGTTTAGAGTCTGATATGGCACTTGCAATTCTGACCATGTGGGTTCTATCCCTGAGCCAGTTTGCAACCCATCTTGTGACATAGGGGTTGATATTTAAGCTGGTGAGCTTATTTATGATGCCCGAGTGGGGTATTGTGTCGAAGGCTTTTGTGAGGTCCGGGTAGGCTGTGTGGACTACCTTCCCTTCATCTATGGCTTTGGTAACGGTTTCAAAGAAGTCGACCAGGTTCAGGAGGCAAGATCTGCCCTTAACAAATCCGAATTGGGAAGGATCCAGTGTCTGGATGTTCCCAATGTCCTTGTTTATGATTTCCATGATGATGCGCTCCATAGCCTTGCAGACCAGTCTGGTCAGGCTTATAAGGCGATAGTTTTAGGAGTCCGTTGTGGCACCACCTTTGTGGAGCGGACCACTGTTGCTGTACGCCATTCCTTTGGTACATATCCTGTACTAAGGCTGAGATTGAACAGTGTGTTTAAGTGAGGGTTTAGTTCTTCTTGGAGCTCCTGTAAGTCACAGCCCGGGACACCGTCTGGTCCCATTGATGCTATGTTTTTTGCTTTGGAGAGGGCAGCTCTCACCTGTGATCACAGGGAGGCTACATTCTGTTGGGATATACATTTGCTCTTTTGGAGGGGAAGGGGGGGAGAAGTTTGCACTGAACTTTCTGCCAGGATGTTGGCAATGTCTGTGGGTTCAGCTTATTTTTTGTCATTTTGCACTAACTCAGAGCATATCTGGGAGTTGCCTCCCAGTTTCCTGACATAACTAAAGAAGGCCTTGTGATTATCCTTAGTGTCTTGTGCAATTTTTCTTTCAAAGTTTTCCTTAGATGATTTTATGAGGGTTCCTAGTTTCTTGCTAGTACTGATCAGAGACTCCTTCCCTTTTTGGGATTTTGTTCTATCATGTAGTAGCTTCCTCCTTCTGTTATGTAGCTTGCTTATGGCCGGGGTCCACCAGACAGGTCTCCTGCCTTTAGAGGAGTGAGTCTTGGTTTTATTTGGGATAGCATGCTCCATGCATTCCTGTAGGTGTCTATAGAATGCTTTTGTAAAGGATTCAGCGTTACTGGGCCGTAGTTTCCACTGGCCCGGGGCCTTTGAAAGATTCCACCTCGGTTTTGAGAAGTGTGCAGTTTGCTTTTGAGAAGTTCTTCACCGTGGTTTCCTTGGCTGGGGGTGGGGACGGGATATGGCTGTCCAGTGAGATTAATTTTATGGTCTGATCTTACCAATGAGGGGTATACCTCTGGTGTGGAACATAGAGACCCAATGTTGGTGATGACCAGGTCCAATATGTTCTCCCCTCTTGAGGGAGTGGTGACCAGTTGTTCCATAGCATTTGAGTTTATAAATTCTAGGAACTGTTGGGTGAGGGTGTTTGGGCTTGAGTAGTTTTCCCAATCAATGTTTGGGTAGTTGAAGTCACCCAATATAATGGTGTTTGGAGAGACATTCAAATTTTTCTAGTGTTCTCAGGAAAGCCGAGTAGGGTTCCTGTGTTTGGGAGGGTGGTCTGTAGCAGGCTACAAACTGAAAGGCAGTTTTGCCCACTGTAAGTTGCACATGGATGGTCTCCGATGCTTTAACCTGGAGGTGTGGGTATCTTTGGTGTATATGGATACTCCCCCTCCTTATGTGGTTCGGTTTGAGTTTTGTGGCCGAAAAGCATGGTATGAAGTATAACCTGGTAGTGCTGGGGTGCTTTCATGAGCCTTGAGCCAGGTTTCTGTTACTGCACAGATCTCAATATTCTCCATACTGAGGAGAGTCTCGAGTGCGTGCATCTTGAGGTTTAGACTTCTGGCATTGAGCAGCATTACCCTTAGTTTTTTTCTTTGTGTTGTCTATGGAGGTGGGTTTGTCTTTTGAGCCTTTCCTAAAAAAAGGCACTATGGGGGAGGCAAGAGCCTTTGCCAGTATTTGAAATCCCAGGGGTGACTGGTGTAAGCCATCCCTCGCGAAGCAACGTGGCTTGTCGAGCATGTTATCCCAGGCTGACACACTGGATCCCCTTTGAATGACACCAATACTTTAGCCAGTTGTTAAAATTGATCATTTTGTCTTTATACTGTGGCATCATTCTTGGTGAGGGCAAGATGTTACTCAAGGTCAGGGTCATACCGGCATGGGCTACATGATCAGAGAGCTCCTCTGTCTCTCTTCATGTAGTCCAGGGTGGTACATCTCGGGTCATTCACACCAGCATGGACAATGACGGAGTCCATATTTGTACTTTCTTTGGAGTGGCCTGAGTGCATATGTGTTGTGGCGGATCCTGGCACCCGACAGGCAGCTTACATTGACCTTCTCCTTATTCAGTCTGGTGAGTGGGATGTCAGTGTGTCTGACAATAGTCACCTATTACAAGTGTGTTCAGTGTGTTGTTTATCCTTAAGGGCTGTGACTGTGTGGCACACTGACTTTGTGAGTTATGTGTTACGTGGGTATTGTTGCATGGTGGGGGTTGCTTGGATGTCTGCTTTGGAGGTCTCTGCTGCTTAGGCAGATTTTTGTTTAGAGCCTCAGAGTATGTTTCTGTGTGTTTTGTGTTTGGTTTGCTGATGCGATAGGTCTATGTGAGACTGGATTTGTGGTGTGTGTGTGGTTACCTTTTCCTCCCAACCGGCTGTGCCAGTACTGGGTTGAGAGAGCACAGCCTCCAGTTTGGCTATATAGTTGCATCTCTCACATATGTTTGAGCTTGTTGGGAGGAGGAGAGGGTGGTCTGTGTACATAAGGCAGTTGTAACATTGCCTCAAGATTCCCAGATTCACCAGCTGGACTGGGGAGTAAACCTGAAAATGGCCTTTGGACATGCCTGAAAAGTATAGGGAACTATTTATTGACTGATCAGAAAGGACCAATAGGGAGCAAGTACTTAAAGGAGTATAAGAGGGTGTAGTGCTTAAGTTTTATTGGTGTTTACCTGTAAGATTACTTATATGAGCAAGTGCCGGGCTTATAGGAAGAGAATAGAGTGCTTATTTTGAGATTTAGAGCAGTTCCAAGGGAAAAAGTGAAGAGCAGACTTTGTGGAGCCAGAAATAGTTTAAACCCATTTAAGCGGCGCTGCCCGATGCTGAGCTATGCGGAAAATCAAGCAAGGCCGCGCTAAAGTGGGTTTTAAAGCAGGGGACTTGAAAGAGCTAGGAAATGGCCCAAAACAGCCAATAAACGACTAGTTACTGGCCTGAGACCACTCCCCCAGGGACAGGCTGCTCAAAGCTCCCCACTCTCACTGGGGTATAGAGAAGCTTCCTCCTATCCAAGTAAGGATATGAGCAGCACAGGAACTTGTACTGAAGTCTGGAATACAGCAAAACCTAAATTCAGGATTATTCTAGCACAGTAAAGGCGGGAAACAGATATATATATTTTTTTTCTTTTTTTAGTACGGTATCAGAGGCAGAAAACCACAGTAAATGCTTTGCACAGCCTAGCGCACTTGAGTGGGCAGCCTTAACAGTTAAATCAAGCAACAAACAATGGCTTAAAAGTGCAGGTAAACAAAAAAAATGCAATAACAAGCTTATTTTAGGTATAAAAGCAGTCACAAACTCGCTTTTAGGCGAGAAAATGCAGTCACTAATGTAAAGGTAGTAAAGAAGTACTTCAGGTAGCAGTCACTCTTTTTCGTCTCTCTGCTGCTAGCACCGCTGTGCAGGACCACGAGGAGCTTGGCTGAGTTGGACTGCAACAAGCTTTTCCAGGGTGGGCTAAAAGGTTTTTGAAAGCAAAACCATCACAGTATGGTATGGTACTGTTCTAGTGGAGCAAAACAGTCTTTAAAATATTTTAAATGCTGGTATTCTTCATTCGCAAGGACTGTACATAGGGAGAGAAAGGGCAGAGAAGTTGAGCGTTTCGTAATAGAATCCCATTGTCCTTTTAACATGTTGCATAGCAGTGGTGTGGCTCGAAAGGCCATCACTGTGGTGGCCACTAGACCTTTTAAGAGCAGTGGAGTAGTCCTAAGAACTGTAGCTTTTGTCCCTCATACCTGGATAGTACACTGGTTGGCAGTGGTGGTGGGGGGAGGGTTGAATTCCAATCAGTAACTGTCATCCATGACATTGTTGAATGTCTTTTTGAAGGTGTTCCTCATCTTTTGGGAAGAGATGTTCTTGATTTGGTGCAGGAGGAGGAGGTTGCCTGTGTATAGAATTATTGCTTTTGTCGTTATTGTAGTGGATATGTTGCTCATCTGTCACTTTTTCGTATTGGTACACGAATAAACAAGTCTTCGTGGGTTCTGTTTAAGCAGCTTTATTCTATACAAACACATCACTGTAAAGGCTTATTTGACTATGGCTAACTTGTAAACTAACTCCTGCGATCATACATGCTCACCCACTTGCTGCTTCTACAAAATGGCACTAGAGATTGCACGTGTATGTAATTTATATTTGCATGCATAGCCCTGCTCGTTTCTTAAAGATGTAGCACACATGCTACACTCTGATCTACATCCTCCCTCTTTGAGAAATAGATCATGCAATTTATCATGAGATTATTTAGCATACAGAAATCACAGATGATCTAAAGACCTGCATTATACAATACTAAGTACACGTGTATATACAATCAAGTCCACATTGCAGTGTATTTCATACTAGGCTTGGAAACCTGTCCATATCATGTGACATAAAATTGTTCCAGTTGCTAAATCTGATTCCCAGTCTCTGCAAAATGGTTGATCTGTGGAATGCTCAAATTACTTTCTGGATCAGAGTCAAACTTTTGAACACGTACTGGTCTGGAAATCATGTCTAACTCTGTCTTTGATTTAGAGTCTGCATCACAGATACATTGTTGTGGTTGCAATGGTGATGATTCTGCTACAGGAAGGTTGTTGCTGTGTCTTTTGGCTTAACCCGGTTAGGGGTCGCCACAGCGGAACTCTGCTCCGCTAATGTTTGGTAGTGGATTTTAACGTGCCGAGTTACCAGCCCTGACGCACAACCTTCAATGAAGGCACGCTCATTCACGCATGCCTTCACACAGAAGACACTCTAGCTGAGAATCGAACGTGACAATGTCTTGCTGTGAGGCGACAACACTACCGCAGCACTACTACCGTGGGTGATGTCTACCATTCCTCCTATACTCTGCACCCTCTGGGCTTACCCAGTAAGATTTCAGCTTGGTACAGATGCCTGTTGTCTGTCCTATTCGATCAAAACCTGTCGTTGTCTGAACTCGTACTCTCTCTTCTTCCCTCAACGAATGAAGTAATCTGCTCGATTTGTCATAACTAGATTTCTGGATATTACGCTTCAGCAATTAGTGCTGCGGTAGCGCTGTCACCTCACAGCAAGATTTTGTCCCATTCGATTCCCAGCTAGAGCGTCTTCTGTGTGGAGATGTGCACAACCTTCAACGAAGGTACGCCCATTCACGCATCAGGGCTGGCAAACTCGGCATGTAAAAAATCTACTGCCAATCATTGGTGGACCGGAGTTCTGCTGTGGCGACCCCTAACCGGGAAAAGCCAAAAGACACAAACGCTTCAACAATTAAGCCTTTATGTATTTATTCTTAGAATTAGGCTGTAACAAAACTTGAACTTGATGAAATATGTAGCCTAGTTCTAGTTTGTCTGGAAAGTAGTTTTTGAACAGGTGAGCCAAGAATATCATCACAAAGTATGTTTCTGGGATTAAGTAAATTCAAGAATACATCAGTGTTATCACGCTTTGACTTTTCATGTAATTGATTTGCACTCTGTACTGCTCTTTCAGCTAGACCATTGGATTGAGGATATTTAGGACTACTAGTGACTTGTACAAAGTCCCATTCTGTTGCAAATTTCTGAAACAACTGGCTAGTAAATTGAGTACCATTGTCAGAATAAAGTTTGTGTGGACTACCATGAACTGAGAAATGACGTTTAAGCTTAGTAAACAGCTGTTGAAGTTACGTTTGGTATCGGATCTCAATCCAGTTAGAGTAGGAGTCTACCAAAACCAAATAACTTTGAATGGAATAAATCAATACTATCAGTTGCTACAGAAGACTAAGGTAGTTCCAGGTATTAGATTTAGGTGAAGCGGTTCTCTTTGCAAATGCCCTCTGGTACTGTTGCACACTGAACAAGAATAACTAACACTCTCAATGTCGTTTGATAATGAATACTAGTTCTCTTGCCCTTTTCTTAGTGGGTAATAAACCTGGATGACCGCGATGCAAAATCTGAATGTATTCATGCTGTAAGGAAGCAGGAACTACAATTTTAGGACCTTTGAAAATAATACCGTCTTCTATCCTACAGTTCATCTCTGTAAAGTACGGTTGCACCTCAGGTGATGCACTAGATTGCTTTGATGGCTATCCAACATTGATGTAGTGATTTTAAGCTTCTGCGAAATTTGATCAGTCCTAGTGTGATTGCTCAACTCGTCAAGTCCTAGTGGTGGAAAAATTACACACTGACATTATGTCAGTCATAAGTTTCAGCATCATGCTGTTCTGTTGTATTTCTAGGCAGTTAGGATAAAGTGTCAGTCAAGTCATTTACCTTTTAGTGTAGACCATTTTGAAATTTTACGTTTGCAATTTGAGCATCATTTTTTGTAATCTCTCCAGAGCAGAATACATAGGTATCTTTAGAATAGTAACTAGAGGCTGATGATCAGTTTCAATTTGAATAGCTCGACCATAAATATAGTCATGAAACTTGGAACATGTGAAACTATCAGCTAAAGTTTTCTCAATTTGAGCAAGTGTCCTAAATGCAAAGAATCCAAAGAAAATTACACTAGGTCCACAAAGATTACTTGTAAAACAAACCATAGACGTGGGAAGGTGTACAATAAAGCTTGTAGTCTAATGTCGCAACCAAAGCACAAAAACAAAGCTCTGCATTAACGTCCTGAATTACGTTTTTGTTTGTAAAACTTCATCAGATGTGCTTTTTTACTATACGTATCTGTCCTGTACATCCCACCTGCAGCTACATATTCATATAAAAGCCCACATCTGATGTAGTTTTACAAACGAAAACGTAATTCAGGACGTTAATGCAGAGCTTTGTTTTTGTGCTTTGGTTGTGACATTAAAGGAAGAGAATTCGACTGTCTGCGAGCTTTATTGTACGCCTTCCCAGGTCTATTGTTTGTTTTTCCTAGATGCTTAGGCTACTGGATTGCCCTCTTTAAGAATAACTGCACCAAGACCAAAATTAGAAGCATCACAAGATAGAACAACTGGTTTATTCACATCATAGTACCTAACATGGGGGGGAGGGGTAGCGATTTTCTGCTTAAGGTCATCAAACACCTGATTATTATGTAACCATGATCGTACAACATTTTTGCATGTTACCTCTCGATGCTGTCAATTACTGAAATCTGGTATAAACTTGCTCAAATAGTTGACCATGCCAAGAAAACGCTGTGAACCCTGCACATTATCTGGTGCTGACATCTCTACAATAGCTGTTTTGTTTGGTTGGGTCGGGTCTCAAGCCTGTACTTGTAAACAGATGTCCTACATAGGTTACTTCTGGAAGTCTGAATTTGCTCTTCAGAGTATTGAGCTTCACATGCTCCGTCTAGAACTTTCTTGAGGTTTCTGTCTGCTTTGCCTCTGCCTCCAGCTAATCCATCATCTACTATTATGGCACAATGATAACCTGAAAAATTGTTTTATTGCACACTGAAAGACTTCACTTGCAGGATTTATTACTAATGGCATCCTTAGAAATCTGTACCTTCCAAACTGGGTACCAAAAGTAGTTGGGGAATGAGGATCTGTGATCAAGAGTCACTTGACAAAATGAACTCTCTCTGCATCCATAACAGAAAATACAGTGGCATTTGGTATTAGAACTGCAACTTCAACTTTGCGCATTGGATGATATGGCCTCTTTCATGCTTTGTTCAAATTTCTAAAGTCGATGCATATTCTGATTTCATCTGAGCCTTTCTTATGAGCAGCTACCATGGATGACATCATTAAGTTGGTTCTGTGACTGGACAAATCAGACCTTCCTGCACCATTTTATCTGACTGAGCTTTGACTTTTATCTTGGCGTTGCTACTGTAACTTTTCTTGCTGGTCTGACCCCTGGAGTGACTTCTGGGTCTAATTTTCATAGAATACACAACTGGAAGTTTGCCCAACTTCTCATTGAAAAACATCAGCATACTCTGAGAAAATGGCTTCTGAAAAACTTGAGCTTGGAACTGCACTTGCATGGTGAACTTCTTTAAAAAGAAAGCAGATTCATTCTCAAACTCATTGAGACCTAGCAAAGATTGCAGTGGTCAATGGACTATGTAGATTAATAAGTTGTAACAGTTCTCAGCCAAATAACATGAAAGTATTACTGAACCTTCGGTTTGAATTTCTTCACCCCCATACGCAACACGTTTCTCACTGCTGATTTATGAGTTGTTTGTTGTTTCGCACTTTTGCAAATATATCTGCTGGTATAACATTGCACTCCAGTGCTACTTTGAGCTCTGTGGACTTCCATCGAAACGAACTGTGTAAAACACTTCACTCCTTGTCAATAAGTTTACTGCATCAGCTCTTTCTCCCAGTACTGATAACCGCATCCACATAGAAAGCTTGACTGGTTTTTGGCTCTATTTGATCAACTTGCTTTTTTGTGCGACCTTTCTTTATAACTGTGTGAGGCTTACTTGATTTGCAAAACATTTTGAAAGTGGTTCCATTTATTACACTTATGACATTGCTGACCATATGCTAAATACTTCTCTCTCTTAGACTTATGGTTTGCACCACAATTTCGACAGTTAATAAAGCTAGACTTGGGTTTTGCTGACTTAAGTTTGTATGGCACTGAGCTTGTAGTGGAGCTTGCACATTTCTCAGAACTCTCTGGAATGGAGCTTGTAGTGGAGCTTGCACAATTTCTTGGAACTCTCTGGAAAATTCGGCACCTTCTTTGGAAGCCCTGTGGCTTGCCCTTTGATTAGGCCTGTTTCTGCTTGCCACATTTTTGTATACGGTCTACGTTTGCTCTGGAGTTTACCAAAACCATGCTTTTGTCACTTGTATGCATGTTTGTGTGCCTTCCTGTCACCTCATGGATCTGACTAATCTCTGTTGCTTTGCTGAACATCAAATCGTGGTCACGAAGCAACAGCTTTCTCACTCGAGCACTATTAATACCACATACAAGTCTATCCTTATCAGTTCATCTTTCAAGTCACCAAACCGACATGTTTTAGCCTTGTTCCTCAGTTATAAGAGCTGAAAATGTTTCCCCCAATTTCTGATTTCTTCTATAAAACAAATGCCTCTAGTGTAATGTTCGTCTGGGGGTGGCACATCTCTGAAATTACGCTTTAAACACTCTGGGTCTTTAGATTCGGCTTTCACAACAGTATGGCTGTCTGCACCCTCGCCTTCATATATTGCCAGTGCATATACAAATGTTTGCTCTCTCTAGCCTCGAATCATGCTAGATTTAGCAAAATAAATGCCCTCATGCATGCATCTCTATCTGCATAAGCTGTGTACATAAATACATTGTATTCCTGTTCAAATATTCGCCAGTTCTCTGCAGTATTCTGGTCAAACACATCTGCCATATTAACACATACCAGCGAACGGTCTTGCAAATGCGTACAAATATACACGCGCGTGCGCACACGTGATTTGCATAAACACGATTTGGTTAATTCTTTTGTGCTCTCCACCTGTGCTTGCTTTCTTGAAGTTTGTTGGAATTGTGTGAATGAATAACCACTTGGTGCTAACTCAGCTTTGCGAAATAAACCTGTCTGACTTCTAATGCTTTATTACACTTTGTGAAATAACTTTTTAGCTTTCTTAATATGTCACTGTGCTTTTCAAAATAGTTTTTTTAGGTTTCTCGATGCTTTATGGTACTTTGCGAAATAACTTTTTAAACTCCTCAATGCTTTGATACACTGCGGAATAGCTTTTCAAACTGTTTATTGCTTTACGGAGCTTAACGGAATAGTTTCTCAAATTTTGCAATGCTTTATGCAGCTTTCAATAGGTAAAGGCAGAAATGCTAAAATAAAGCTTTGGAATTGGTAAAGGTGAAAATGCACAAGTAGTCGCTTGGAATCATCAGTAAAGGCAGGCATGTTACAGTCATGCACCATCACTTATTAAAGTTGTCGCTTTAAGAAACATTCGAGAACTTTGCAGTGCAACTGAGCAATTCACTGTGATACATTTTTTGTAAAAACACTTTTCTTTAATACAAGAAACTCTATTGAGCAATTACACAGTGCGAATAGTCAGACTTTTGTTGCCCAGATTCAATGTCTTTTGAGGTATCTGCACTTTGTAAATGACTATATGCAATACACTGAACTGTCCCCAAAATGGCAGTTCCTTGCTAGGCAGCTCCTTTATAGTACAAGAAGCACTCTGTAATGGCAGCATTTTGCGAACAGACACACCCAGCACAAGAACTGTTCCTCAAATAATCATGCTTTGACTGAATTTCACAAGATAGTTGCACTTCACACACAGTGAACTCTTTGAAATACATGCACAGCAATAAGCACACACTTTTACATACTCTGAAATACTTTGAATAACTTTAATTATGCCTTTTGATACCATATGAAGTCGTAGTTATGCCCAAACACAGCATTTTGCCCAACACAAGTCGCCTAGCTTTATTTTTGCCTACTGTGCCCTTCTTTCCTTATTATATTTTTTGTGCTAGTTTAAACCCTTTATTTTAGCCCAGTGTACTTTTTGTGCTCGTTTTACCTAAACATGACCAATTCTGCCTTAAACATGCTCATTTCATTATATAGTTTTAGCTTAACATGTTCTTTTAACAAACTTCTTGTGCTTTCCGCTTGCCTGATAATGCGGTTTATGCCCATGTAATGCCTTTTTCTTGCCTCTTTGCATAGAGTAAATAATTTGTATTACTTTTCATTACCGTTTAATTCTTTCTGGTTGTGTTTTACCTTTGCTGTCATCTTCACATCTCTTGGCTCCAAACGTTTTGCCCTTTTTCCATCCTGGTTATGACATGTCATTTTGTGTGGGTGGGAACACCTATAAATGAGTCTTTGTGGGTACTGTTTAAGCAGTTTTATTCTATACAAACACATCACTTTAAAGGCTTCATTCACTATGACTAAATGACTTGTATACAAACTAACTGCGAACATACATGTTCACTCACTGGCTGCTTCTGCAAAATGGTACTAGGGATTGCATATACTTGGAGTTTATACTTGCACCCACAGCCTCACAAGCTTCTTAAAGATATAGCGCACACACGCTATACTCCGATCTGCATGATCTAATAAATATAGAGAATAATATGGGACCAGTTACTGAGCTGATGTTCCTGAGTGGTGCACGAGCAGGAGGTTGCCTGCATATAGTTATTGTTTTACAGCTAGTGTAATGAATATGTTAATAAATAAATGTAGAGAATAATATGGACCAATTACTGATCTCTGGGGAACCCATGTTTTTAAAAGTACTTTTAGATGAGGCTCTGTTTCCATTTAGTAATCTGTTACATATTTTGCCATCTAGTTTAACCCTTTTTCACTACATCCTATTTTGTGTATCTTGTTTAGTAACAGCCTGTGGTCTACTACTTTTGAAGGCTGTTTTGAGGTCTCTGAATAGTTACCTTGTTTCTATATTTGCATTAAAAATGGACATGTCCATCCTCCCCTTCCTGCTTTGTCAAGCACTTAAAGGGACAATCCCAGCCTTTAAAATTCGGGTCTGCTCTAAAGCACATAAAAGGCACGCCCACTTTGTCGCGTCATTCCAATTCCCACCCACAGTATCAGTTTGCTTGCAGACATCCTGTATATCTTAGGTTCCAATGGTGTTTTGGTGTCTAATCACAACTCCGCTTTAGCTTAGTGTTCCCACATCGCTGCTATTGGACAATTACCTCCTTGCTGCATATTACTTCTAATCTTCATTTTTCAGGTAAATTAATTTATGCTGGTCAAGGTCTTCATTCTGCTAAAGTTGCTATGCTGTTTATCTGTAATTTTTTATATACTTTCTACAAGAGATTTTGAGCCGTTTCTCTGCTACCTACACATTGGCTCTTGGTACAACATTGAGCATCGCATTATAGGTATGTTTAGGTTTTCCCTTCGTAAAGTTGACTATTTTAAACACCCACAATTGTCCCCGCTGCATCGTCCAATGCAAACAATTTATTTTACATCACATATTATATAAAAGAAAACGATAAAGCTTCAAAATGGCAAAAAGATATACAGCCATATAGGATCAAGCCCCCGAACTACCGGTGACCATTTGTGAGCGTTCAGCAACTGATTTCCAACTGAATGATTGGGAAGAGGGTAGCATATCCCTGGTTCCAGAACTACCGGTTTTACAATGGGAA
>NC_056733.1:818110052-818128742 GCF_019279795.1 Protopterus annectens
ACAGCCCAAGTTTACCTGGACTTCTGAGAAATACATTTCGAACAGTAAGGGGCCCAGAATAGAACCCTGAGGTACACCACTGGTGACTGGCCTTTTGCTAGAGGTGAAGTCACCCACTTTGACAGTATGTGTTCTGATGGTGAGTCAGTTGGCTACCCATCTGGTAATGCAAGGGTTAATTCCCATTTAAGGAGTTTCTCTATAACACCTGAGTGGGGGGTTGCTTCAAATGCCTTGGCTAGGAATAAATAGGCAGTATGATGATTATGAAAAGTTTGGAGTTAAATAGTAGTGTGTCTCTGCTATTTATAGCCAGCCAATTGAAGCCTTTTAGTAGGTCACAGTAATGACTGCTTTGCAAAACAAGATAACAGATTTACCTGGCAGTCCCTCTAGACTTTGAAGCAACAATGTGTACATTTTATTTCCTGCATTAAGACCTTAAAGGGACAATCCCAGCCTTTAAAATTCGGGTCCGCTCTAAAGCACATAAAAGGCACGCCCACTTTGTCGCGTCATTCCAATTCCCACCCACAGTATCAGTTTGCTTGCAGACATCCTGTATATCTTAGGTTCCAATGGTGTTTTGGTGTCTAATCACAACTCCGCTTTAGCTTAGTGTTCCCACATCGCTGCTATTGGACAATTACCTCCTTGCTGCATATTACTTCTAATCTTCATTTTTCAGGTAAATTAATTTATGCTGGTCAAGGTCTTCATTCTGCTAAAGTTGCTATGCTGTTTATCTGTAATTTTTTATATACTTTCTACAAGAGATTTTGAGCCGTTTCTCTGCTACCTACACATTGGCTCTTGGTACAACATTGAGCATCGCATTATAGGTATGTCTAGGTTTTCCCTTCGTAAAGTTGACTATTTTAAACACCCACAATTGTCCCCGCTGCATCGTCCAATGCAAACAATTTATTTTACATCACATATTATATAAAAAAGAAAACGATAAAGCTTCAAAATGGCAAAAAGATATACAGCCATATAGGATCAAGCCCCCGAACTACCGGTGACCATTTGTGAGCGTTCAGCAACTGATTTCCAACTGAATGATTGGGAAGAGGGTAGCATATCCCTGGTTCCAGATCTGTTTCTATCAGCTACTGTATCACTAAGGAAGCAGTCTTTTACAATAGGGAAACTATGATATTTATACCTTAACGAATGCCTGGACAAAACGTAGCAGCTCCAAACTGCTATATAGACTACGCACACAACTCTCGAATCAACTGTTGCCTGCCTCCAAAAGAAAGCTTGACCGCAGGCTTTCTGCTAACGCCTTCTTTAAAGCACTTTAGTGTTGCATTTCTTAGCTCTGGACACACATCCCTGGTCTCGGTCCGTATGCACTCGTACCTTTCTATATCCCTCCAGTCCCGATGCATGAAGTACATATCACAGCATTGTTTCTTGCAGCTCGTCAAATCATGGAAGCAATTTAATGTAGGGACACATCTACTTGAGAAGCAGTTGGTGAGTGAATGTTTAATGCAAAGGATTAAAATTACCTGTGTTGTTGATGCTGCCATTTGAGACAAACCACAACTATATAAGATGAAGACAGGAATGCTGCAAATCGTCGTGCTGGTACTTAGAAAGGGGTTGTAGATGGTTGTCAAAGGCTAGTACAATCATTAGGATATTGAGAAAAAGTGTTAGTGGGGAATAAACTCTACTTGTCAGAAGGGAAAAGAAAAAAAAGAGAAGAATGTCATAAAGAATTAAAGAGACAACACTGGCATGATAAGTGGAGCAACTGCTTTAGAAAGTGAACGGACAGCGGGCAAAAGGCAATGCGTGGGCAGTCGTGCATAGATGGACGGGGCAGCAATGCGGCTCAATCTCTCCCGTGTAGTACCATGGTCGGGGTTTCAGTCCTTATCTCTGGTCACTAACTGCATGTGTTTTCATTCTATCCAGTGTCTACTTGGGATGTCTCCCCCTTCTCACAGAAATTACTGGCTACTTTTAAATGCAATATTCCATTTTCCTTGTCTCTTTGGCCTGAGTCATGGATGAAAGGGTTTGATATGAAGCAATCCATTTAGTTATCAAATAAATAAATAAATACATACATACATAAATAAATAAAAGTAAATAAATATATATTTTTTTTTTTTGGGGGGGGGCTGGGGTGGAGCCTTAGGAACATTACCAGGGACAGCATTTATGAGTTAATGGGAAAGAGGGTTCATGCATGTTAGGGACAAATGGACATACCTCTCAACCTTTTGGCACAAAAAAATCTGGACAAAGCCTAAAATAATTGGGAAAAAGGCCCAGAACTAGGAAAAGATTTTAAATACTGCTAGAATATCAGGATTTGTATTAACATTTATTTTCTGACGGATAAGAAATCTGAAACTCAAATGTATGTCATTATTTAATGACTTCAATCCACACTGATTTGTCAGAAAACCACAAATTTATGAGGGACAGAGCAAAAATATGAGGCAAAAATCTGGACAGTTGAGAGGTATGCAGACAGATAAAAGAATGTAAAGCAACTTGTAAGGGTGGAGACTGTGACACTCTGCAGACTCTAAAGGTCACATGACATTTCCACTATATCGATACTAGCCCCTTGACCCTTATGTTATGTGCTCCATCAACAGTATTAGTTTGAAATAGTTCTTTGTGTTGAAGCAGTGAGACACAAATTTGTGAGAGACTGTTGGTGCTGCTTCTGTTACTCATACCGCATAGTACTTTATCTGGAAAAATATTATTATACAAATTATACTGGTGTGAACATTATGAGGGTGCCATCTATGTCGTGACCTGCTGCTGTTGATTGTTGCTGAAGGCACTTGTATTTGGTGTAAAGCAATGTAACTTTCAGATCTCAGTTGATGGCATTGGTATTGGTGGGCAGTGGGCAGACCAGTCTAGTTGGGACTGCCAAGAATAATTTGAAGGTGCTTGTTGGGCTGTATTTGTCTTATAATGCATCACAAAGTTAGCCATTATCTTTTCTCTACTCACTCCAGTATTCATCTATTGTTCTTCAGGATTTAAAAATTAACAGATAAGCTTATTAGGAGTTTATGGTCTTGTTTGTCTCGACTATAATCCAAGGTATTCTACATAATCTGGACTTAAAGAGAGAGATCTCCTCCCTTTTCCTGTTGTATACCTGAGCTTTGTTTACTTCCTTGCTCCACTCCTAACTCCTTTTCTCCATCGATCTCTCTCTCTATTTAAACTAAACATGTTTCTGATTTAATTCTTGTATTATGATATATTGCTTATATTAAGTATATCATATTTATTATTTATTCTTCTTGCCATTCATTATTCAGCATATATTGTTTGTAATACAACCAGCCGCATTCACTTTTTAAATTGGTTGAGTTCTTTAGACCTTTTCTGCACTGGCCTCCACTAAAAATGGGTTATCTTATTCCAAGTTGGACATTCCCAGTAAACAAAAATAAATAATTAACATGGGATTCCCCACAGATGAACAAAGTGAATCTGACTGGGGAGACAGCCTCTAAATCTTCTTATATTAATTATTCAGTCACCCAAGGCCAGCTGAGCAGAGGGAGCCTTGTTCCCACGAGGGAGACACCCCTGAACCCACAACTAAAAATAGCCATTTCTGAGAACATAGTATTAAAAAGTGGTTATATTTATCTGAGGGAGTGGCTTCAGTGGCTTGAGGATTTACCAAAGAAAATCGTCTGAATTGCTCCACGACCAAATTCATTATAGTTATTCATTATGAAATCTGGTACTTCTTTATTTGCTTGCTCATGTATTTATTTTATTTTTTTTATTTGTTTGCTAACACGAAACATTATTTGACATATCAAACATAAGGTCAATGAAAAATGAAATTTATCTGCAGTGTCATATTTAGTCAGGTATACTTGGCTCACATTAGTCTAGTCTTGGCATGTCAGACAGTACATTATTAGCATCCACATAAATTCACAAACTTCACAACTGAAGAGAGTAATATACATCATTCCCCAGTCCCAGATGCAAGTGTTGAGAGTGCTGTGCACATGGGCTGGTATAGAAAATACTATTTTACTCGCTTTGACTCTTGTTCTTAGAAATAAGAGGAGATAAACAAGGTTCTATAATATGGATATGTTATTATCCTTCACTTAAAAGCACACATTTGTCAGACATATGGTTAAAACCTGCATCCCTCAATACCATATGTTCCCATTCTGATTATAACATCTCCGTAGATGACCCATACCATGATTGTTTTACAGTGTTTTCCAAAAATCTACTGAAGCAATATGCCACACAACCTGGCTTCCTATCATATTTCCAACTAATTTATTTTCTAGTTAGTGATGTTTGCAGAGCTCATTTTCTGTCGGCGTGGGTATTACAGCATTAAATCTTGCATTAACATTTTATTAACTCTTGATGAATGGGTTCTAAAGCCTAAAAATTTGATCAGGCTCTGTTGTAAAATATTGGTTGGTCCAATAAAAATATCACACTGATCATTTTTGTTCTAATACCTGTGGAAAGGTCATTCAGCTAGTGTATGCCTGGATTTACCATCTCAGTCTGTAGCATATTCATGTAGTTTGTTCCATTTGTCAGATTATGTAGAGATTAATGTTATTCCACCATTGTTGGTGGTGGTGGGGGGTTAAAATCTCTCATAGGTTCATAGGTTCATACTAGGCTATCTGCCCTAGGGCATTTATAAGCCTAGCCAGAATGTGTTTGGCTTTCGCCACCCATTTTAAATTTATTTTGCTATACCCTTTTTCGAGGTTAGTATACTGTGCCTCTGTCTAACAGTGACACAGAAGTGATACCCTACGATCTCCCATCCACTCATCAAGATTCCTCTTGAAGAGAGTCAATGAGGGACTCTGCCTAACCTGGACTGGGATTTTATTCCAGAGTGAAGGGAGCCTCTGGGTTATGAATCTGTCCCTCCAGCATATCCTATTTATTTCAGTGCTGAGGTTCAAGTCTCTCGAGTGCGTAGCTCGATGGGATTTGGATTTTCTGAGGTGCAGCATGTCCATTAATTCCGGGTTGGACATGGCTTTATACGTCAGGCACAGATCGCCTCTGAACAGGCGGTATGCCACTGAGTAGAGCTGGAGTTTCTTTAACCGGGCAGCATATGGCATCTGTTTGAGCCCTTTGATCCTCTTGGTGAGGTACTTTTGGGGTCTTTCCAGTTGCTGCAGGTGTCTGGTAAGGTACATCCCAAAAGGGGCATTGTACTCAATTATGGGCCTGATGAGGGATGAGTAAAGAGGCACGATGACCTCCCCTGATCTAGATGTGAATCCCTTCATGATTAGGTGGGCTATATAAAATGTTTTTCTAACCACTTTGGCCACGTGGTTGTCAAATGAGAGATTGCTATCAACTTGGGTCCCCAGGTCCCTAATTACTTCTTCTATACTTAATGGATTACCACCTATGTGGTAATATGTGGGCACTTTGTTTTTGCCAAACGGGATGACTATACACTTTTTGGCATTTAGCTTGAGGCCATGGCTCTGGCACCAGTTGTCTGTTTCTATGAGGCCCTTTTGGAGGATGCTTGTGTCTGCTGAAGAGTCGATTATGGCACCCAGTTTGCAGTCATCTGCGAACTTGGTCAGCCACAGTCCTTCCGTGTTGGCCTGTACCTCCGAGAAATATATCCCGAACAAGAGAGGTCCCAGGACTGAGCCTTGTGGGACACCACTTGTAACTGGTGTGGAGTCTGACATGGCTCCAGCAATTCTAACCATATGGGTTCTGTCCTTGAGCCAGTTTGCAATCCATCTAGTGACATAGGGGTTTATATTTAAGCTGGTGAGCTTATCTATAATGCCTGAGTGGGGTATTGTATCGAAGGCTTTTGCAAGGTCCAGGTAGGCTGTGTGGACCACCTTCCCCTCGTCAATGGCCTTGGTGACTGTTTCAAAGAAATCAACCAGGTTTAAGAGGCAGGATCTGCCCTTAACAAAGCCGAACTGGGTAGGATCCAGTGTCTGTAGGTCCCCAATATCTTTATTTATGAGGTCCATGATGATCCTTTCCATAGCTTTGCAGACCAAGCTAGTCAGGCTTATGGGTCAATAGTTTCCAGGATCCGTTGAGGCACCACCTTTATGGAGAGGGACCACTGTTGCTGTACGCCACTCTTTGGGCACATATCCTGTAGTAAGGCTGAGATTGAACAGTAGTTTTATGTTTGGGTTTAGCTCTTCTTGGAGTTCATGTAGGACGCAGCCCGGGACACCGTCTGGTCCCATTGATACTGTGTTTTTTGCTTTGGAGAGGGCGGCTCTTACCTAAGCATCTGAGATGTCAGGGGGGCAGCACTCTGCTGGGATAGATATTTGCCCTTTTGGTGGGGAGGTGGGGGAGAAGTTTGCGCTGAACCTGTCAGCTAGGATGTTGGCAATGTCTGTGGGTTCAGTGTATTTTTTCTCATTTTGGACTAATTCTGAGCATATCTGGGAATTACCACCCAGGTTCCTAACATAACTAAAGAAAGCCTTGTGATTATCCTTAGTGTCCTGTGCAATTTTTCTCTCTGTAGGAATACCATCGGTGGAAGGTACAGTAATGTGCTTGTATGCATAGAAACTCCTGGTTGCAAACATCACTAAAGAGTGCATATACTGCAGACAGACAGCAAAATTGTTTAGTGGCATGCAGTCAAAGCTGCTTGATGGAGTTAGGCATTGTACCTCCACTGAAGGCCAAGATGAACATGGAGCTAAGGGAATAGAGAAATATTGACCCAAATATAGATGACAGCCTACCAATGCTTAAAAATTGCCCTTAGATGCCTGGGTAATGAATAAAGTTCCCAGACAATATCCCACAATGGAAACTGAGGAACCTATGGGATAATATGAAGTGCCAAGCCAGGCAGGTCAGGGGAACCAAAAAGTCAATGGGACTGCCACAGAACCTTGATAGTGAAGTCTGATAATAGCCATACGTTATTTAAAAAATACTTGTAAGTCATTTCAATTGGCTAAAATATATTATCATTTTATTAAGATTTGTTTTACTTCCTAATTAAGTTGTTTTATGAAGTAAAATGTATGTGGTGCAGATTCTTATAGAGAGTTGTTTCCAAGTTACCATGTTCTTGGAGGAAGAACAATAGCTAGGTTTCCAAGTGCTTAATCCAAAACATTATTTAGAAGAATAAATATAATGTATACAGATATACTACCTTCTCAATCAGCAACAGGGTGTCTACCTATAAAAGAGGATCACCTGCAGGAAAGTTGTGCTATCCTGTTAATTATACTAAGTGTTAGAACTTATGACCTGAACCTGCACAAATATATTTAAAGTGTAGGTGACAATTTTATACCTTCCCCTCATGGCAATAGCAGTTGAAACAAACTTATGTAACTAACAGTAGCCTAGAACCATGCTAATTGCAATAGAACACTCTTTGTTTGACAGTTGCACCTGTAAATTGATTAAACATCTTACCTCCTATGTTGTTTTACTCAACTAAAAACTTCATCTTGCAAGCAGTCATACCTTACATTTCTGACCTCAAAGACAGTTTTTCTTGTTTCATTTCCTTGCCTGGATGTCCACCAAGGTTCACCCTGCTCCATTCACCCTCGGTACACTCAGACTCACTCTGCTCCACTACCCTATCCCCAGTGCCACCCACCTCACCCATCTCTTCCCTCATACTCTTCTATCCCTTCCTATGTCTCTCTTCCACCCAATAAAAATCTTATTAATCTAGCTAATAACATTATTTTTCTCTCCTAGCCCAAATCTTCTGATTCCCTTTCCCTGCTTGCATAAACTCTTCTCTCCTTATTACCCATCAGTCAACCTTTACCTCCATCCAGTCAGACTCATCCCCTGCATTAGCTTCTTACCCCCCTACAAAATGCTAATCCTAAATATATTGCCTTCATTTCTCATGACTGCACTTACATGATGATCTATCCTACACTGCCTTCCTCAGTATATGCGTATACCTTCTCCACCTCACGGAAGTTACAGACTGATTACAAAAACACAAACACCTCTGCATATTCCCTACACTTTTCACTTATCCACTTGTTAAAAAAATTCCCATCTCGCTCACAAACCAAATTACACTAAATCCATCATAGTAAAATCCATACGTAAGTGGTTACCCACTCAATAACTTCACCTGTTAAAGCTACTTTTCTCAGGTGATGTCCATCCTAACCCAGGACTCGAGTCCCAGCCATCATCCTATTCAAAATCAATACCACACCCAAAAAAATATATTGGATTACTCCTATTCATATCACTCTCTGAAGTATCTGTAACAAACTATGTGATGTATGTGGCTGGATTGCTCATCACCTACCTGATATAATTATAGCCACAGAAACATGACTAAAACATGAAAACCATGATGAAGAAGTGGTTCCCTCAGGCTATAACACTCATAGACCAGAGAGAAAAAACAAGAAAGCAGGTGGGGTAGTTATAATTTATATATATATATATATATATATATATAAACAAACACTGAACATCATTATTCACCCAACAACTCCAACTATTAGAAATGCTGAAATCCTGATGGCTAATCAAAAAATAAACACTCTCAAAAGTATAACAATTACAGGAGTTTAAATTCCCACAGGAAATAACATTGGCACAGACAAGAAAGTCCTCAGATGGATTTCCTCCAATGTTTGTCAAGAAAACATCATACTGGGAAAGTTTATTAATGACTGGCTAACAGTAAAAAAAAAAAAAAAAAGAAGCATCCTCTGGCAAAAGCATCAACAACTGCTAGGTGTTTAAATAATTTCTGAGTTATTATGTTATTGCATCTTTGCTATCTCTCTCTTCTGAGGATTGTGAGCTGCCCAGCCCTACTGTATATTTGGCCATATCAACTCCCCCTAGTCTAATCCCTATGCTCATTTTACTGGTTACTGGCAGAAGAAACTGACAAGAACCTTCCCTTAAACTATTGGAGTGCTTTGAAACTGCCTTAAAGTATGTGTTCCTCATTGCTGGCTTGTCTGCCTTTGAATCACCTTGTAATTACTTGTAGCTAGTTGTCAGATTTGCTTCTGGTAACTTTTCACTTTTGGCTAAATAAAGTGTGTGTTTATATTAAGAAGTCTGGGACTGCAACTCTAGTGACATTAGAAAGCTAGCCTGGTCTGTCTGAGTTGGGTTATACATAGAGTTAACTCATTCCCTCCAGTACAGCTCATATGAGTGTGTACCTTTAACTCTCAGTGGATGTGTCTTGAGTCTTTAAAAAAATGAAGATATCACCTTACAGTTATAATAAATACTCATTGACAGAGGTCAAATATAAATACAATTGTGTTTGCCATCATGTATGCTTCAAGATAAAATATTTCTGTATCTTTTATGTAGCATGGTTTTGGAATTATTAATGCAAATATGAACTAGCAATATTTGATGTCTAGAGGTGCAGTAGGAGGTAACTGCAGAAACATCTGGAGGCACACTCAGCTATAATGAGTTAAGTGAAAATTATTTGTAGTTAGTTTGATTTATTTCTTTACATTAAGAAGGCTGAGCATGCAATTCTACTGGAATTAGAAATGTAGCCTGGTTTGTGGAATTTGGAAAACACAATGGAAGGATTAAAGTGACAATTACTTGTTGGTACCTTTTCACTTTTGTCTAACTAAAGCATGTTTTTACAATAAAAAGACTGGGACTGCAATTCCAGTGGCAGTAGAAAGATAGCCTATATGTCCAAATTGGGAAACTCACAGGGAGGCTTAAAGTGAAATTGTTGCATCAGCCAGAGGGCTTTTTAGTTGGTTTAGTTACTTTTCTTTGAGTCTATAAACTTGGTGTATTTGCTTATCCCTTGGATCAGGTCCACAAAATTCACAATTGCTGTCCACACTTGTATTTTCAGAGTGTTTAGCTTGCATCTGTTGCCACACTGCCTAAAATAAGTACTTTACATTGAAATTTGCACTTTTCTAGGCAGTTTCTGAATCTTGCTGCTGCATTTTCAGATTATTTTATTGTACTTTTCTGCATTTCATGACTGTAAAGTGTATTTGCTTTTCCTTGGTCTAGCTGCTGTTTATTTGCTTTGAAATTGCCTTAAAGTATATGCTCCTCATTGCTGGCTGTTTTTCTTAAAATCACATTGAAATAAATTGTTGTAGTTAGTTATTTGATTTGTTTCTTTTAATTTTTCACTTTTGGCTAATTAAAGTGTGTTTTTACATTAAGAAGACTGTGACTGCAACTCTAGTGGCAGGAAAAAGGCAGCTCGGTCTGTCCAAGTTAGGAAAGACACAGGGAGGCTTAAAGTGAGATCATTTAATTGGCCAAAGGGCATTTTAGTTGGTTTAGTCACTTTTCTTTGAGTCTATAAATTCTGCTGCTCATCGTGCAAGGGTATTTAGCAGTGCCTTGTATAGACACATGAAACTTATAAACCTATAAACCTTACCCTGTAACTTTACCGAGTACTAAGTTGCATAAAGAGCAACTTGTTTTCACTCTGAGGAGCACTGTCACATGACTTCAGTCATAAGTAGCCTATTTGTAGTTTCTACCCTCACAGTGCTGAAGTTAACCTGTTGTACCATCCCTTTGTAGTTCACATAAAAAGATCTGAAATCATAGATAAGCACTTTCCCACATTCTCTGCCAGCAGCTTGGTAGATATGAGCATCCTGAGACTATTGAGGAATTGTCTCAAGTTCACTGACAACCAACTAATCTTTAGAGAAACAGATACAATATGTGAGAGACGTAATTATAGAGTGTCACTGGAGGGAAAATTCTCACACAAAAGCATTTAAAGGTTGACAGTAGTACAAGCATTACTCTCATCACACTTAGAATTGACCCAACAAATAGACCAACATATGCTGAGGCACTTAAAAGCAGCCTTCCTAAATCCCAAAGACCTACTAGACATTCAGCCTACAAAAATAATCTTCATCAGCCCCAAAAGCACTCCAGCAGAATAACACCCAACACAACACATACAGCCATACCCTTTGAAGTCACAACTACTAAGCCCATAAGGCATGCCAGCACGCTATCCAGTATTTTAATCACAAGAGACTCCATTGTGAGATATACAGATGCCTCACTCATCAGTTGAATAGAAAGAAAATCATGATTATCTGTCTACCAGGAGCCAGGATAAGCCAAATTACCCCCACACTCAAGTCATTAGACCACAAATAGCAGTATGACAAGTGATGTCCCCTCTCTGGGCCAGTAATCATGGAGCCTGAATCCTCACCACTGATACCTGTCAGGGACAAAAATAGATACACCCAGTATTTCCAGATGCAGCTCTCTGCACCAAGCATAATTTCCCTTAAGACCACCCATAGAATACACTTATTCTGGGGTCTGGTTCCCCCTCTCTCTCTCTCTCTCTCTCTCTCTGTTTCTGTCTGCCCTCAATAAGACTCCCCACTGGCATAGTTGTAGAGATGAGTCCTCAGCCCAGTGTCCAAGCCAAGTCCTCCACCACTCTCTCTGTGAAACCAGTGCTCTGTGTCCCTGCTCCAAATAGCTGACATACATACTCTTTGAGATTTGATTTGCACACACACACACACACACACACACACACACACACACACACACACACACACATACACACATATACACAGACACACACACCTGGGGAAGGCTGGCACAGATTTACTGGCTCTGATACTCTTTGCCCAGACTATAAGGTAGTTACTGACACCAGACACTCCAAAGCCAGTTACTCTAAGGCTTTTACAAGGGTACCCAATTATACTGAGTGAAATTAATACTAATGCAAATGGTAGTGCTTGACCAATGCAGTAAGGTTTTCAGGAGCAGACAGAATGTCACCAAATAAATATAAGTACTCTCAAAGGTTAAAGTATTCTCTAAAAGACTAGCCACAATGAAAAGTTTAAATATATTTAATAATAAGTAAGGAACATGAAAATACTAAATATATATTTACAATAAATACCAGCGTTTTAATCACAGGAAATATTAAAATAACACAGATGAATAGATTCACACAGATACAGAAAAACAGTACTTAATTAGCTCATTATATTTTCCTGACTGAAATAAATAATTTCTATTCCCTGGTTGCTTACCAAAGCAAGGCAAGATGAAGTGAGTGAGAGATCCTCCTTGTCAGGTTTCAAAAACAGATAGCTTTGTGAGTTCTATCTCATCTAGTATTAAAACATAATTTCAGTATTAAACAAGTAATAGAGGCTGCTGCTATGCTGGTAAATGCTCGTACAAGCAGTATAAATCGAAATTGTAGTAATAAAAATAAAAATGTATATCAGTTAGTACATATATATTTATAATTTAAAATAGATATTAATATGAGAAAGTATGCTTAATGTCTAACATATAAGATTTCATATATATGTATGTATAAATTAATATAGTGTCTTATAAAATAAACACACTACATGTGGTAACCAAATCTATGACATAATGACATAGTAGTGATATAAAAGACAATTAGTTTGCAGAGAGCTGGAATACCTATTTGTAGGGGGTTTATCTAATGTTTCTACGCTGTCTTAATTTTGGCTTGATAGAGGCCCTATCATTGAGGCCTAGTCCTTTATCTGAACTTAGTAGAATTATCCATTCGGTTTCCTTACTCTCTGTATATATCTTAATGTCACCCCCTCTAGAGTTGGGAGTAATTACTTCAAGTACCTTAAACAAAAATCTATGTGTGTCGTCATTTAATGCTACATGCTTGGCAAGAGCATTATGTAGTGTACCTTTCCTTATGGATCACCATCTCTCTGCAAACTGTCTTCTATATCACTACTATGTCATTATGTCATAGATTTGGTTACCACATGTAGTGTGTTGATTTTATGTATACCTCATATATGAGATCGTTTTTAAATGATGTTATCCTTATTAGATTTATAAATTAAGCTAGGCCTTTGATGTCTGCCTGCTTCTTTAAATAACCATACCAATTAACTTACTTGATTGATTAATTGTTTAAAACCTGTGTATATATAAGATGTGGAATCTTAGAATGAATGTAAGATCTGATGAAGCTACACAACGAAAGCGCTTATCTTATTAATTATTGATAATAAAGTACTTTGAACTTTAAGTGTTACACTTGTTTTTGCTCAGTCCTGCTATTTTGACTTACTATAATTTCAGTATTGAATTACAGAATGACATTACACACATCTGGTTACCTGAGTTTGGTTCTCACTCTATCCCCTTTTCTACAGGCTGCTAGGAATTAGCAGAGATGTGTTACCTTATACACTTAGAGCTTTGCTAAGATCTGTTGCAGCTTCTGGAAGTCATAAAACAATTTCAAACTTCCACCTTTCCAGAATAACATTTGTTCACCCCCAAGGACAATACATAAGGCTTCCTAGTAGAGACTTTTTGTCTCTGGCTGCATTGAGAGCTGTGCAATACAATATTTATGGCCTAAATTAAGTCATTTAATTTTAGGATATTTTTCTAAAAGCTAGCCTGAGCCGAGCATAGCCTCTTCTCTTTCAGTATCCTCTGTTACAATATTAATTTCAACAGCTCTGAGGAACACTGCCACATGACTTCAGTCATAAGTAGCCTATTTGTAGTTTCTACCCTCACAGTGCCCAAGATTTTCTGCTGTACCATCCCTTTGTAACTCACATAAAAAAGGCCTGAAACCATGGATAGGCACTTTCCCACATTCTCTGCCAGCAGCTTGGTAGATATGAGCATCCTGAGACTATGGAGGAATTGTCTCATGTTCACTGACAACCAACTAATCTTTAGAGAAATGTATACAATATGTGAGAGGAGTAATTACACAGTGTCACTGGAGGCAAAATTCTCACACAAAAGCATTTAAAGATTGTCAGTAATATAAGCATTACTCTTATCACACTTAGATCTGACCCAATAAATAGACCAACATATGCTGAGGCACTTAAAACAGCCTTCCTAAATCCCAAAGACATACTAGACATTCATCCTACAAAAAGAATCGTCAGCAACCCCAAAAGCACTTAAGCAGAATAACACCCAACACAACACATACAGCCATATCCTTTGGAGCCTCAACTACAAAGTCCATCATTATGCATGCCAATGCCAGTATTTTAATTGGAGAAGACTCCATTGTGAGATATTCAGATGTCTCACTCATCAGCTGAATAGAAAGAAAATCATGACCATTTGTCTACCAGGGACCAGGATAAGCCAAATCACCCCCACACTCAAGTCATTAGACCACAAGTAGCAGTATGACTAGTGACATCCCCTCTCTGGGCCAGTAATCAAGGAGCCTGAATCCTCACCACTGACAGCTGTCAGGGACAAATATAGATGCACCCAGTATTTTCAGATGCAGCTCTCTGCAGCAAGTATAATTTCCCTTAAGAGCACCAAGGGAACACACTCATTCTGGGGTCTGAGTTTCCCTCTCTCTGTCTCTCTCTCTCTCTGCCTCTCTCTCTCTCCAGGGCAACAGTAAGACTCCCCACTGGCAGAGCTGTAGAATTGCATCCTCAGCCACGTGTCAAAGCCAAGTCCTCCACCACTCTCTCTCTGAAACAAGTGCTCTGTGTGCCTGCTCCAAGCAGCTGACACACGTATTCTCTGAGATTTGATTTGTGCACACACATGCACACACACACACACACACACACACACACACACACACACACACACACACACACACACACACACACACACACACACACACACACACACACACACACACCTGGGAAAGGCTGGCACAGATTTACTTGTTCTGCTACTCTTTGCCCAGTCTATAAGGTAGTTACTGCCAACAGCCACTCCAAAGCCATCTACTCTAAGGCTTTTACAAAGGTACCCCATTATACTGAGTGAAATTAATACTAATACAAATGGTAGTGTTTGACCAATGCAATAAAGCTTTCAGGAGTGGCCACAATGTCACAAAATAAATATAAATACTCTCAAAGGTTAAAGTATTCTTTAAAAGACCAGCCACAATAAAACGTTTTAAACATATTTAATAATAAATACTAAAAGAACATAAAAATAGTAAATATCTACTTACAATAAACACTAGAGTTTCAGACACAGGAAATATTAAAATAACACAAATGAATACATTTACGTAGATACTGAAAAACTGTAAACTAATCTCACTATATTTTCCCAACTGATCTAAAGAATTACCATTCCCTGATTACTTACTAAAGTAAGGCTAAATGAAGTGGGTGAGAGATCCTTCTTTGTCAAGTTTCAAAAGCAGGGAGCCTTGAGACTTCTATCTCATCTAGTATTAAAGCATCATTTCAGTACTGGATTACAGAATGACATCACACACATCTGGTCACCTGATTTTGGTTCCCACACTATCCCCTTTACCAGAGGCTGCCAGGATTTAGCACATGTGTATTACCTTACACACCTAGAGCTTTGCTAAGATCTGTTGCACCTTCTGGAAGTCATAAAACAATTTCAAACTTCCACCCTTCCAGACTAGCAATTAGTTCACCACCAAGGACAATACAGAAGGCTTCCTAGTACCAACCTTTGTCTCTGGCTGCATTGATTCCTGTGAGATACAATCTTTATGGCCTAAATTAAGTAATTTAATTTCAAGATATTTTGCTAAAAATTAGTTGTGTCTCAGCATAACCTCTTCTCTTCCAGCATCCTCTGTTACAATATTAATTTCAACAGTTATAATACAGTCTGACGTACAGGTGTATTTTTTCTGTCCAACAGGACCCACTGTTGGTACTTTTTTAACACAAGCAGCTTTACAAATACATTTTCAACACAAGCAACTGTACAAGTCAGTTTGATATAGAAATGCCATATAATTCTTTATAAAACTCCAGCTAGCTATGCACACATATGTTACACATCCACTGCCCTACTTCTCCTGGCATAACTGGCAATACCCTCAGATCATCACATGACTCTGTTATAGTTCATGTGGGTGTAAATAATCTGAAACATACTTCCCTGGTCTATATGAAGAGAGACATTATGGACCTCTTAGACTATGTGTCCCAGGCTATGTGTCTAGCACTGAGCAGCATTCTACATTCACCAAGAATGATGCCCCAATATGAACAAAAGATGGTTGACTTCAATGATTGGCTAGTTTCTGATGTCATTTCAAGGGGTACAGTATTGGTCAGCATGAAGGGATATGGCCAAACCATTGCTTTGCCAAGGATGGTCTGCACTGTACCCTCAAGGTTTTCCAATATTGGCTAAAACAATGTCTTTCCCAATAGTGGCTTTTTTAGAGAATGCCAAACTGGCAAACCTTCTGACATAGCAAAACCAACCCAAGGGAATATAAAGGTATTACTTCTCCATGCCAGGACCCTAAACAAGAAACTCCACTCCCTCCAGGCTCACCTCACCCTACATAATTTGAACATCTATGCAATTACTGCTACATGGTTTAAAGCTGCAGAAAGCTCCCCTGCAATGCAAGACAACAATGATGTCCCCACATTCAGGCCAGGTATTGCACAGGCATGGATCAAACATGGAGGTGTTTCAATCTATATCGACAACAAACTCTCCTGTAGACTAGTCAAAGAGGATGACATGTTTGAGCTTCTCCATGTCTAGAGTTCCATAGACAAAGCCCCATATCGTATCCTTGTAAGCTATAGGTCATCCTCTATGACATAACTAACCCATAACTCATACATTCAAGCCAATATCATATTCAAGGGTGACATCAACTACCTCACTATAAACTGGAATACCTATATGACCCCAAACCTCCAGGAAACTTGGACCAGGTAGTCCATCCATCACCGGTGCAATCATACTCGATCTGGCACTGATAAACATGGGAGGATGCTGCATCCCCCCCCATTGTAATGTCGGGTCCTGTCTGGTATGGTCAGACCACAAAGCTATCTCCTTCATAGCAATTAGCTCTGCAACCCTGGTTAACCTTGTAATATAGCAATAACCCATGCCTGGGTGTGGGTAATGCTGGATTTTCCCACGGTTGGCGTGGTTTGGTCATGAGGGTGGGTATTCTATGGCAGTTCTGATGTACTGCGTATGCCTATGCAGTACATCAGAGCTGTGGGCAAAAGCAACAGAGAAAGCAAGATCTCCATTGCTTTTTACAAACTGTTTTGCTATGTTAAATGGGTTTAACATAGTGAGACAGCTTTAAAAAAAGCAACGGAGCCGTTGCTTTTTTTAAAGCTGTCTCGCTATGTTAAACCCATTTAACATAGCGAAACAGTATGTAAAAAGAAACTGTTTCGCTATGTTAAATGGGTTTAACATAGTGAGACAGCTTTAAAAAAAGCAACAGAGCCGTTGCTTTTTTAAAGCTCTCTCGCTATGTTAAACCCATTTAACATAGTGAAACAGTTTGTAAAAAGCAACGGAGAAAGCAAGATCTCCGTTGCTTTTTACAAACTGTCTTGCTATGTTAAACTCATTTAACATAGCGACACAGCATTAAAAAAAGCAACGGAGAATGTCCGTTGCTTTTTTTAATGCTGTCTCGCTATGTTAAACAAGTTTAACATAGCGAGACAGTGTGAAGCAATGGCGATCTTGCGTTCTCCGTTGCTGTAAAAAAAAAAAGAGTTATAGTAATGGAAAAAGTCCGGGCGACCGGACCTTTTTCCATTATTCGGACAAAAAAAAAAACAAAAAAAAAAAAAAATAAATACTAATGCACGTACAGAACCACCACCAAGCAAATCAAAAAATTGCTTTCTTCCACTTTTTTTCCGTGAACTCTTCAGAAAAAAAAAAACGACAGCCCCTAACTCTCTTCTTTTTTTAAAAAAAACAAAAAAAATAAACAATGATGTCTTTTTGGATATTTTTGATATAAACAGTTTTAATTAAAAATGTATAATAAAGGCTAATAATTACTTTATTATTTCCTATTTTATATAATATATTTTTTTACAATATATTTTTTTCCATTACTATAACTCTGATTTGCAACGTGCACGCTGACCAATCAGCATGCACGTTTTTTGAATATTAATGGGGGGTCATTGTATAATATTTAATAACTACTTTAAGGCAAACTTCTTAGTACTATGTGATAACCTGTCAAAATTTCAAGCCCCGCTCAAACATGGAGACCGGCTAATTATGCAGAATTTTAACAGAAACCCTGTATAACCATGTCAGTAAATGTGCTTACCAGAAATAAGTCCAGAACTAACTCCAAATACAAACCTCCCTGGTGGAATCCAAACATAAACAGGTTGTGCAACAAAAGAAAAAAAATGATAGTCAAAATTAGAAAGTACTATGCCCAGCACGATAAAAACACATTTATCAATCTAAATAACAAAAAAAACACCACAGGAAAGTAAAAACTTTCCACTCACGCCACAAATTCAAAAACACCCATTGATTTTCAACAATTCTTTAACAATTTTTCAAAATACCAATACATACGCTTAATGCAAATTCAAATAGATGTTATAAAAACTATTTTAAGGAGAGGAAAACATAAAAAGGGATAGAATGGAAAATACAATAACATAGCACTATATCCCCCAATTTTTGTAAACAACTTATTAAAAAAACTGCAATTACTTAATCATATTACATAAATGAAATACAAAATTACAATAAAAACATCAAAGAGTAAAATTACTATCCAAATTCATACCCCTAGGATGTAGTGTATGATAACCAACTATCATTTTATATTCCAACCTATTCAATTCTCTAAAG
>NC_056733.1:818129242-818149242 GCF_019279795.1 Protopterus annectens
AGAACCGCTCGGTGCCTAGCTGGGCGAGTTTCTCGGGGGTTACATTGGCCCTAGAAACGTGGCTACTGCTTGCCGCCTGCCTTGGAGTTCAGGAAGCTTTGGCACCCCCCACCGCCGAACAGCTCAGCAAGGGTCTGGTGAGTAGTCTATGTATGCTGACACCCACTTACAGGTGCGGGCAACCTGGCTTTCTAGTCATGTTTGAATATATATTTCAATCTCTATGTATACATTTTTCTTGAAGTTGCTTGGTCTTCCTACTTAAACTGATTCGTTTAATCTGCCTCTGCAGATAATGTTTGTAGAAGAATATTTATTGATTTAGCACAATTCCCATCTTCAAGAAAAAGGTACCGCAGAGACTAGCATCTTCTAACCCATGTGCATACCTTTGAAACACGCTGTAGTGGTATATAGCCTAGCAAGCCCACCAATTTACATTCAATATTTACCCTTCAGAGATTCCCTGATGGCCAGGGGCTCTGTCCTGTCTGGCACCTCCAAGCTCTGACTCAGGAATATACTTGCTACTGAGTAGTGACGGAGTGAGGGATTCTGTACATCAGGAAGGGTTTATAGAACGGTTTTGCCAATACCAGAAAACAAAAATAGAAACATAGGTTTTCCTTTGGGGTGTTTATTTGCCACATTTTAAGTATTTCAGATCTCAGTAGATTGATATTTGTGAAACACAGAAGTGCTTAATGAAGATGTTACCTCATGTACCGCTTAACAGGTTGTTGTGGAACTGTTGGAAACAGCCTTGACTACCAGTTGCAGAATTATGCAGTAAATATATACAGAATTAAATGGTCTGATTTTCAATTCCAGCACCAGGTACAGCAGTCCTGTAAGATTCATTCAGTAGAGGACCATTACGTGGCATGACCTGTGTGGCAATGCTGTCAATAGCAGGATATATTAATCACACAACTTAATAGTTATGGACGCTTTAATTAATCTTATTAAAATTCAGGATATTCTGAATTCTGAACTTCACGTATAGTTATGTGCTGAGACTGCAACATATATTTTCAAAATCCAAATACTGTGTGTTATATATGTTTACCCATAAAGTCTGAGATGTTTCTCTGTTGGGAGTCCATTGAATGTTATTTTTTCCCCTAGCTGGACATTCCTAGTTCAGAAATGCAGATAAATAAATAAACATATATGCCCAGCTTCCTATGTTATTTTGTTTACCTGTTTTGAATGATGCAATTTGTCTGCCTCAGCTACGTGCATGCAGGTGGTCACCTGGGAGTTCTGGTTTTGCCTCGCAATTTTAGACCTGCTGTTTTTAAAATAAATGTTTGTGAGTTGGCAGTGGAGATGGAAACATAAAATACAAACTAATATAAGGAAAAGTAATGTATGTACAAACTGTATTGCTTTGCGTTACTGGTCACTAGTACCAGATTTTATGACTTTTTTAGACACTGTCTCCAGTTCAGGAGGTAGTTTTCTTACACGTTTGTATCAGGACATGTGACTGTTTAAGTGCCAAGCTAAGCTGACCATGCAGCTGTAAGCTCTGTGGAGCCCGTAACACATTTTGAGAATGAGTGTCTGATGCATTCATTTCTGTAGTTGTCTCAGCCAAGTGGATCTAAGTGTGTATCAAAGTGGGTTGTACTTGTAAGTATTTTGGCAATGCTTCATCTAATTTGGCATTATCAAGCTTTGGAATACCTGCTCTTACTAGAAATTTTATTTTGAAATGACAACAATGCAAGGTTCTCAATCGTAATCTGTATACATCGATGCATATTTAGATATCATGATGTGTGTGTGTGTGTGTGTATGTGTGTGTGTGTGTGTGTGTGTGTGTGTGTGTGTGTGTGTGTGTGTGTGTGTGTATGCGTGTTTGTAGATATAATTTTTCACAGGGTAGTTGAAACAGCCATTATTAGGTTAGAATACGGTTGATGTAATGTTGCCTTTACTAGAAAGACTGAAACAGGGAGGGAATAACTATATTCTTCTGTTAGTGGAGACAATGAAAACTCTATAGAGTCCCACATTAGAAATGTTTCACTTTGACAAGAGTTAGTGGTATTGCATATGTTATAGAACCAGCATCCATGTTTTTATAGTACACATAGCTAGGGTACATCCTCTCCAGTGTTGTCTTCTTGGGGTTTTCCTGTTGTTTTACCTTTTGGGAGTTAGCAGCTGTGCATGTTTTATGCCATAAGATGTTACATTTTCTCCTCAGAAGATAGTGACACTCTGCTAAAGCATTAAAGGATCACTGCAGCAGTAGCCTTAAAAAGGTGGACTAATAGAACCCCTGGATCAAGCTCCATTGTCAGATTCCTGTACATAGAATTTAGCATATTTATGTAAATGCCCTTTGCTGTACAGACTACAACTGTCAGCAGAAATCATAACTGCCAAGCTGCATGGGGTATCATTTAATAGGCACAAGGTGTTTAGCCTTTTGATCCCAGTGACAAAGCTCTTAAAGTTCGCCCATTTTGATCTCAGAAATAAGTTGTTTCCTCTTTTCTTCTAATTACAATGTTTTCATTGGTCTGATTTTACTGGCTTTTCATGCATTCTTGCCAAATCTGCTTTACCGTATTTGGCCGTTTTTCAGAAGCAATACTAGCCTTTAGATTGATCCCCACCCCATTTACTTTTCCAATTACTGAGGAAGTTAACTGTACATTGAACTCCTGGGCATACCTTTCAACCTCGTAGAGCAAGAAATCCGGACAAAGCCAAAAGTAAAAGTGGGTCAAGGCCCAAAAATAGGGACAGTTTTTAAATATTGCTCTTACAAACTTAGAAAGTTGATAGAATAACAGCTTTTTCATTAGCATGAATTTTTCTGAGGGATATGAAGTCTGAAACTCAGGTGTGTGCCATTATTTTCTAACTTCAGTCTATAATGATTTGCCACTAATTTGCCAAAGAATCACAATTTTATGAAAAATGGACCAAAAATATGAGGCAAAAAATCTGGGCATTCTGCGAAAATCTGTACAGTTGAAAGGTATGCTCCTGTGAGTATTGCTGTCAGCACAATTCCCTTGCAAAAGGGTTCCTTTTTTCCTCCTGGGCAGAACACACAGTTATTGCATATTGCTGCATGTCTTGTCTACACCCCTCACAGATTTTATGGCAGATTTCTGACTTTTAACAAGTATTCAGCCAGGGATAATGTGAGATATTGTTTGCCACTTCTTCATTGGCCTTCTGGTCACCATGTTTGGCATTTGTTACTTACATTTTGGTGGTCAGGAGCAGTTTAAAAATATGGGCTGCTATTTTCTTATTTCCTTTTGAGTAAAGTAGCTCTCCAGAAAGCATTTGATGTGATGGGACAGCATTTAAGAAATTCTGTCAGTCAAGAGTCATTCAAATTTTATGTATTTGTGCAACTTGACATGCTACAGTAATAACACAGAACAAAGACTAACACATGGTTAAATACTTAAAACCGATGTCACACAATTAATTAATGATAAATACAGATAATCAATCAGTGACCATTAGATACTGAAATGTAACAGACTTTAACCACAGTGCGGTCCACCGAGACCCAGAGTGTGGCAAACCAGAACCAGAATATGCTCATTGAAATACAGAATTTGGCAAAGTAAAAACAGAACATATACAGAAACCCATAATGTAGCACACTGAAATTCAGAATGTGGCAAACCAAAACCAGAATATGACCAATGAATTACAGAATATAGCAAAGTAAAAATATGACGTAGCATACCATAACCCATAATGTAGTAAACTGAAGCCAGAATATGGAACTGTGAACCTAAAAATGTACAATTATGAAAACTGTCCCTTTTAACTATGCACAGATTTAATCTTGACTTATCATATGTTATTGCTGATTTAAATAATAACAGAGAAATCGTCATTGTGGTCCATCAGGGGAAAGTGTTACAGTAAGTTGTATGTGTGTGTATGCACACACGTGCGTGTGTGCGCACAC
Organism: Protopterus annectens; assembly: GCF_019279795.1. Taxonomy (NCBI): domain Eukaryota; kingdom Metazoa; phylum Chordata; order Ceratodontiformes; family Protopteridae; genus Protopterus; species Protopterus annectens. The sequence goes on from NC_056733.1 coordinate 818,133,204, forward strand.
ACACATGCGCACACGTACTCATAGTAACAGAAATGTTAAACCCTTCTGAGTAGTAGCTATGAGAAACTTGCAAAGTGGCTACATGAAGGAAAAGAAGGAAAAAAAACTTTTTTATAGAAATACCATGAATAGGGCAATGTTTTGATGAGAAAATAAAAATGCAGTGATAATTAAGCTGACATTAAATTGTTTTCTAGAATATTTTCACCATTGTATTGCAGCACTTAAACTATATCCATTGGTAGTTTAACAAATGCCAAGAGACAAAGGACATATGTCAACTTTATTTCCTTCTCTCTATATATCTCTCTCTGTTTGTTGTTCTCTATCTTTCAGTTAGTCTCCTCTGAAATCTAGCAGTCTTTTTTTGAGGAGGAGACTTATGTACAATCTGGTCAGTCATGTGGGGGGGGGGGGCTGGAACATACCCAGTATGAGTTAGTCTATAGCTTTTTGAATAAGGAGATGTGTTACTTTGCTCACTGTGCAGTTTGTGTCATTTGACAAAATGATTATCTTATAAGCAGCAGCAATATGATTCCATGGTAAACATGAGCATGTTAGGCCATATACATTGAATAGCATACTCTGTTATGACAACAGGAAGTTCAGAACATTTGCTATATTCATCCTTGTTTTGCTCTAGTTTAGCATCATCTTCGAAAAAAAATCTGTTTAGCTTAAAGCAGATCCACTTCAGGTTGTAGTGTTGAAGTCAACTGGAAAGTTATTTGCTGCTGCACTTTGGTGAAGAGGTTATTTAACAAAAAATAAGACAGGAAAACAATGGAGTATGCTGTTGCTTATGTCTGCTTACAAACTTTGTCTCCTTTCTTTTCTATCTCTTTCTACCTTCTTAGGCCTCGCTTGATCTCTTTTCCTTTCACTTTGTGGTCAGTACCTCTGCCCCATAAAGGTACTTCTTTCATGCTCAAGATGTTTTTATTCTTCTCAAGGCATTAGGCATTGATTCCAGGCGCTTTCCACTTACTCAGAGAAGGAATGCTTACTCACATCTCTCTTAAGTTTCCCTGTCTTGGCTTCTCTTTGTGGATCCTTGGACTACTATGAATACACCCTCTGTTTGCACCTATTTGTACTAGAACAGCAGTTAAAAATCTTTGCCATATCCTCTCTGTACTCCTCCTTTTCTGTTCTTGTGGTAGATGTTTAAAGCCTTCAGTTTGTCTCATAGGATAATTTTCTTCTTATTGTTAGAAGGTTAGCATGTTTTCATTAATTACTGGTAAAGTTGTAATAGTATGTGTTGTGTTCTGATGATGCCACCCAGGTTTCTATGGATCTTCCCTGCTTTCATTTTAAGCTTTTTTTGCTGCAGTGAACACTTGGTCTCTTGACTGATGTTCTAATTTTCCCATATATTTGCTTTGAAATTGGTAAGTATAGTGAAGTACTACATTGTACTTCATTTAATGTAAGGCTTTTAACTAAAGCCTGCTAATTGTAAATTCATTGTTTTCAGTCCAGGATTAGTACAACTCCACACAATGCAGTTAAGTTTACCCGTTATGTATGGGACTCTCAACTCTACAGTTACAAGTTCATAGGTTCAGATGTCATGCTTTCTACCCATTGGGCTTTGTGACCTGGGACTGCCATCTCTCCAAGTACAAAGTTTTATTTCCCTCATGTGTATCAATACTGTGGGTGAATACTTTCACCAATAAACTGCATCTCCTGGATAAGCTCTTTGCATCCACATGGCTTCCTAACCTCAAAGCATATCCAATACGGAACTCAACTTCCTGCTGTAGCTTATAAGGCAACCCCAGGTATCCACATTCACTATACAATACTATACTCCATCAGACTTCTACTAAAAACATATTCAGCTACCTTACGGCACCTCCAAATGTACACCTGTCGCAACCCACCTTCATACTCTCACCTACAGTTCTTTATACCCTCACCTAATACTGTTATCTACTTTCTTTTTCCACACCTAAAACTATGCTTTAGTGTCTCCAGTAAACATAGTGCAAATATTTCCACTATGAAAATATATGTTTTAAGCAAACAGTGCAGAAAGTACTTTGTCATTTTTCCTTCTTTACTACTCCATTTCAAGATGTAAACTTTCTGTAATTTACAGTTTACAACGAACCAGTGTTATAATTCTAGGTGTAGAATTACTTCATTTTTTAAATAAGATCTTACCGTGTAATTTTCAATTTTTTTGCTAAGTACATTTCAACTCATTTGAACAATTCTTGTAATTTTTTTTAACTTTTTAATTTAGCAGAGCTTTTCTTATTGGGCCTCCACTGAAAAGAGGCTTTTCTGATGCCCAGATGGACATTCTTGGCAAACGAATGCAAAATAAAATAAAAAATAATTAAGTTTGACTGTAAGGAGATACATTATTCCAAAAGACTGTGTATTTATTCCCTTTCTTTTTTTATAGTTAATATTTATTTTTAATAGTAAATTTCTAGGGTTATCGTTTGCTTTATAGCTGTTTGTTCTTATTACAATACCAAGTCATATGTTTTCTTATAGGCCAGGCAGTCGTTACCTCTAAGAAGCCTGTGAGATACAAAGTATGTATCTTGTAAATCAGATGCATGTAGCGGATGTCTCGCAATGTTGTAGTTTTGGGAGCACTGTGCTTTTGAGTAGTGTGTTTTTTAGCTGACTGGTTGCCTCATGACAAGGTTGCATGCACTTTATAACTTTGAAACTGTCTGTTTCTGAAACTTTCTGAGATCTGACTTTTTTTTATGTCACCCGCTTCTGGCTGTATTTTGTAACTGCAATTCATAGATGGATGCCAAATTAGGAAGAAAAGTATGTTAGGATGTCGAGCGCCCAAAGCCTTTCTCAACTGCATTCTTTCCCATTCCTCTGATATAGAGACTTCTGGAACATTTCATTATGAAACAAGTTTCTTATGTATTAATTAAGGAATAATAATTATGTGGTGCTCAATCTGATATTGCCATTTCTCAGGAATTTTTCCTGCCAGTCAAGAATGCAGGGTATATCTTCAGGAAATCCATTTTTGGAGAATGCTTGTCAAGTATTTTGATCTGCTATGAGCTCTAACACTTTACTGAAATACATTTTCTCAAACTCTGCACGGTTTCACTTGAATTTCTTAGATTCAGTTAAGTTCTATTGTCAGAACAGTGTTTTGTTTGCTTGCGACTACTAGCAGACACTTACTTCAATCTGTGTAATTCTCTTCATGTCGAATATCAATAGAAGTATAGAAAGCCTGAAAAAGTGAGAGGCCTCAGTTTATAACCAAAAAATAATGGGTCTGTTCTACAGTTGCACTTGCTTTCTGTCATAAAAATATATACTGTTTTATGCTTCATTATAAATTAATTTTGTGGATGTTAAAATAAATAAATTCAGGACATGTGTAAGGTACACATTACAGGATACCGTGTACACTCCTTTTCTGTTTTCTTCCTTTTCTATTCACCCCAGTATGTTTTATGGCTCTCCATGCCTATCTGGCATAGTAGATTTATCAGAATAGGTGTGCTGGTGGGGTGGAGCTATGGGTGTGGCTATGTCAGCCTCTTGCAATGTTTGCAACCCTAATTTAGTAAGCCATTATGGTCTGTGCCCAATTGCAGACCTGGAATCTTTTTCAGAAATCTTATGAGAGACTCCTGTGGAGTGCATTTTAAACTCTGTAGGCCAGATGGACTCTGTAAACAATAGCTGGGCTGTGGCGTTTTTGTTTGCCCGAGCAGAAAGAATGAGCATCATAGCAGGGCTTATATCACTCCTTATCCCTCATGTGGTGTGACTGTCAACATGTAAATCCTGATTGCTTTAGATACTCACATATGTCTTCTGATTCTTGGAACATCTACTAATAGGAAATAAAGTATTCAGGAAATATCTCTATAGTCTTTTTTCATGAAGCTAAAGTCCCATCAGCATCTCATAGGCTAATAGGTTCAGAGGTGGTTACTGGGCTGTTGACCTGAAGGTCTTTACAAGCCTAGCTGTGTATACTCAATATAATACTAGAGAAACCCAATATAAAGGATCTTGCCTAAACTAGAGATCTTTGCTAACAATGACTGCCCATATTTAAGAGGGTCATCCCCAGCAGGAATTTACAGTTTCCCATCCAGTCATCCAGGCTACTGTAAAACAGGGTCATAAAGGGGCTCTGTTTGATGTGAACTGGTAGCTTATTCCAGAGGAGTGGCAAACTCTGAGAGACATATTTGTCTCTCCAGCAGGTCCTATTTATGTTGCAGGACAATTAAGGTCCCTGGAGCAGGTGACCCGTGTCACATTTGACTTGCACATGTGCAGCATTTCCATTAGGTTTGGATCTGAGATTGCTCTGTAGGCCAGGCATAAGTCTCCTGTAAAAAGTCTGTACACTACTGAGTACAGTGACAGTGACTTCAATTTGTCAATGTATGACATGTGCTGGAGACCCTGAATTTTCTTGGTTAGAAATATCTGATGTCTCTCAAGTTGCTACAGCTGCCTGGTAAGGTACATACCAAAGGAAGTATTGTACTCAATTATTGGCCTGATGAGGATCAAGTACAGGGGAGTTATGACCTTTCTGGATGATAATAATAAAAAAGAGTGAATGATCGTATGTGTGCTCTTACACTGACATCATTGGTGTGGAGAGGTCAAGAGAGGTCACATGACCATGTGCTTTATAATAAAGGAGGAAGCGAGGGTTGTTCCCCTCTTCCATTTTTAACCATATTGATTGCCTTCACATGTGTTTATTTTCCTCTGTAAATGTATGTGTAACCTGACTTTCTTACCCTTATGATGATACCACCAATAGGTTATGGGCCCAGGAGGGAAGTAGGAAGCCGATGGCATAGACTATGTTTCGACAGAGATGAGAAGAATTACGAGTTGTGAGAGACAAAGTTTCTGGGACACCTGCACTTGCTAGGGCTGAATGATGCCATTTTGCGAAATGTGCATCAGGACGCAGAGGATGACGAGAATGAGGAGGAAGGCGATGACGATGCTGAGAAAAATGAGGAGGCATATGCAGAACTAACACAGTTCTTAGACGACAAAAGTTTGTTCCTCATCATGAGAGAAGCTGCAGACAATGGTAGAGAAGCGCTTTAGATCCTGAGAGAGCATTATGCCGGGAAAGGGAAGCCATGGGTAATTAGCCTATACACCGAATTAACAAGCCTCCAGAATGCCATCAGTGAAAGTGTCGTAGACTATATTATTAGGGCTGAGATGGCCATTATGGCAATTAGAAATGCTGGGGAGAAGTTCAGTGATGGATTACTAATTGCGATGATTCTGAAAGGGTTGCCTGAAACTTTTAAACCATTTGCAGTTCACATCACGCAAGATGATGATAAGTTGAGCTTTGGTGAGTTCAAAACAAGGTTGAGAAGCTATGAACATACTGAGAAATTTAATGCCAATGTAAGTAATGATAATGTGATGAAAGCAAGTGGCCTTGGGGAAAGAGTAAAAGCAGAAATTATATGCTATAGCTGTGGCCAAAAGGGACACAAGGCACGGGAATGCCGGAGAGAATATAAAGGCCAGAGACAGTGGTGTAGTTTGTGTAAAAACTCTAGCCACAGGGACAGTAACTGTAGACGAAAGAAGAAAGACAATGTGAAACAAGCAACTGACGCGGATGATCACACATTTGTCTTAAGAACAAATGAGCATCAAATTCATGAATCAAAACAGAAGGTATTAATGTTGGACACTGGCGCCATATCACACATAATTAACGACCTGAAAAAAGTTTAAATACTTTGATGCAACTTTCCAACCGGAGGAACACATTGCGGAATTAGCTGACGGAACGAGAACCTGTGGGGCCGCACAGAAGAAAGGTAATGCAGAGGTATGGCTGCTAGACACAGAGGGGTGTAAAGTAAAGGAGATGATGACTCAGGTGCTGTATATCCCGACATATCCACAAAGCATTTTTTTCTGTTAAGGCAGCAACGTCCAAAGGGGCCTCGATCAACTTTAAACAAGGCCGGGACCAACTCATCTATAAAAACGGCACCAGGTTTGACATAGTTGAGTGTGATAGACTCTATTATTTAGACATATATAAAAACGGCACCAGTTTTGACATAATTGAGTGTGATCGACTCTATTATTTAGACACATATAAAAACGGCACCAGGTTTGACATAATTGAGTGTGATAGACTCTATTATTTAGACACATATAAAAACTGCACCAGGTTTGACATAATCAAGTGTGATAGATTCTATTATTTAGACACATATAAAAATGGCACCAGGTTTGGCATAATCGAGTGTGATAGATTCTATTATTTAGACACATATAAAAACGGCATCAGGTTTGACATAATTGAGTGTGATCGACTCTATTATTTAGACACATATAAAAACGGCACCAAGTTTTTTTTTTTTGAAAGCCAAGAGTGATACAGTCAAGGCGACTGAAAAGTTTATTGCAGATTCAGCCCCTTATGGGAAGGTAAAGTGTATCAGATCAGATAATGGCAGTGAGTTCATGTCGAAAGACTTTCAGTCACTATTGAGTAAAAATGTTATAAGACACGAAACATCGGCACCTTACTCACCCCATCAGAATGGGACAGCAGAGAGAAACTGGAGAACACTGTTCGAAATGGCAAGGTGTATGTTGGTAGAGAGTGACTTACCTAAAGAGTTGTGGACATATGCAGTAATGACTGCTGCTTTTATTCGCAACAGATGTCATAACAGACGTGTGGGGCAGACCCCATTCTTCATGTTAGCAAGAAAGAAACCTGATCTTTCAAGGATGAGAGAATATGGAGCAGTGTGTTATGCATACAGACAAGATAAAAAGAAGTTAGACCCAATATGTGATAAGGGGATCTTTGTCGGATATGATAAAAACAGCCCATCATATCTGGTCTATTATCCTGACACAGGAAGGGTACTTAGACACAGATTAGTCAAGTTCTTTACTAAGAATGAAGCTGAATGCCAGATTCAGACAGACCCAGAAGTAGTGGATGAAAATCTTAATACCAGAAGAAGTGTGCATGTTAAGTCACAATCAAAAGCTGATAATCAAATCACAAAATAAATACAAGTGAATCACACTGAATCTATAATGCATGAAGGAGACACAAAAATAAGGCAAGAAGAGGAAAGGCAGGATACACACTACTCTAAAAGAGAGAGAAAACCACCTGCATACTTGAAGGACTATGAGTGTAAATTTGAAAACAACGATTATGTGACAGATAATGTTGACTATTGTTACCGATTAATATGCAACACACCGCAGAGCTTTAAAGAAGCCATGACTTCATTTAACTCAGAAAAGTGGGTCAAAGCCATGAAGGAGGAACTTAAGTCTTTAAAGGAAAACAACACATTTACACTCACCACACTGCCAGAAGATAAAAATGCAGTGGGGGGTAGGTGGGTTTTCACTGTAAAAGACAATGCAGATAATACTGAGACTTACAAAGCTAGATATGTAGCTAAAGGCTACAGTCAAGTCACTAGTATGGATTATAATGAAACATTTGCACCAACTGCAAGTATGACATCTGTATGCAGTCTAATGCAGATGGCAACTCAGTACGATTTAGAATTGCACCAGATGGATGTACAAACGGCCTATTTACATGCTCCTATTGACTGTGAGGTGTATATGGAGCAACCTGAAGGTTTTGAAAAGAAATCAAATAATGATGAAAAATTGGTTTGTAAACTGAATAAGTCATTATACGGATTGAAACAATCAGGGCGTAACTGGAACAAAATGTTGCACGATTATCTTTGTGAAAATTGTTTTATCCAAAACCCTGCAGACCACTGTGTATACACTAGACAAGCTGAAAATGAGAAAACAGTCCCAATTATATGGGTTGACGATCTCATTATAGCAGCTAGTGACAATGAATTACTAAACAATGTAAAGGAAATGCTCAAAGCTAAATAAATTTAAAATGAAAGATTTGGAAAAGCTAAGACATTTTCTAGGCATTGACTTTACCCAGAATAGTGGTGAAGTAAAGATGAACCAAAAGAGGTACATCACAAAAATCCTTGAGAAATTTGGCATGTCTAATTGTAAAATAAGAAGTACCCCTTCCGAACAAAAAAACAAACTTTGAATGTGGCAATGAATCTACAGATACAAGAAATTATCGTGAGCTTGTGGGTAGTTTGATAAATGTTATGACAAGCACGAGACCTGATCTTAGCTGGATTGTAAGTAAACTTTCACAATATTTGTCACAATCGAGTGAATCTCATTTAACACTAGCCAAACATGTGTTAAGATACTTAAAAGGTACATTGGTCAGAGAGCTGTGTTATAAGAAAAGTGAAGGGAAACTTCAGGGAAACTTCAACTTATAGCATACAGTTATGCAGATTGAGCAACAGATTAAAACGATAGAGGTAGTACAACAGGTTATTGCTTTAGCCTCAATAGAGACAGGCCTATTATTTCATGGAAATCAAAGAAGTAACAAACGGTATCTTTATCTACATGTGAGGCAGAGTGCATGACATTAGCAGCAACAACACAGGAGAGTTTGTACCTTGTGCAGCTGTCGAGTGGAATGGATGGAGCGTGCAAGTATGTGCCAGTAACAATATTTGAGGACAATCAAGGAGCAATCGCTTTGTCGAAGAATCCAGTAAGCCGATGGAGATGTAAACATGTTGACATTAAGTATCATTTTGTCAGGTCAGCACTTAATGATGACAAAATAAACATTGAATATTGCCCGACAATGGACATGGTTGCAGATATTTTTACTAAACCTGCTACGAAATCGAAGATTGAAAAGTTCATGTGTTACGTATTTGGAATGTGAAGGAAAAGTTATCCAAAAATATGTTCTTAAAATGTATTTGTATACAGTGTAAGAGCAAGGGGTGGTGTTGGCTGATAATAATAAAAGAGAGTGAATAATCGTATGTGTACTCTTACACTGACGTCGTTGGTGTGGAGAGGTTAAGAGAGGTCGCATAACCATGTGCTTTATAATAAAGGAGGAAGCGAGGGTTGTTCCCCTCTTCCATTTTTAACCAGATCGATTGCCTTCACGTGTGTTTATTTTCCTCTGTAATGTATGTCTAACCCGACTTTCTTACCCTTAAGGTAATACCACCAACAGACCTCTTTCGCTCTTGAGGCAATGCCTTTGCTAATAAGGTAAGCAACATAGAATGCCTTCCTTACCACAGAAAACACATCGTGGTCAACGTTTAGGCTACAGTCAACTTGTGTTCCTAAGTCTCTCCCTACTGAGTTACTTAGGGTATTATTATTTATATATTTATATCTCCCCATGATATCATTAGATATTGATTACTATTTTAGTTGTTATTAATTGTGGTATATTAAATAAAACTATCTATTATCAGCAGTGATAAAAAAAAATGGAGTCACATATGATACAGGCAGAGTGAAGCACAGGCTTGTAGAATGTTGTGCATTAATTTAACAACTAAAACATGCTGCCAGCAAGCAGTAACAAGTAAGACATTTTGTAGGAAGAGCTTTTCGCTGGCCCAGTGCATAGAGGAGATCATATGACTGCTGAGAATAAGCTGCATAAGCTATTGTGTTGTTCTTATGTAAGCATTACTCAGCATAAATGTGTTGCAGTGTGGATCCTCACTTTAAACTGATGATACTTAATGTTTACATGTGGATTAAAGTTTTACATTTTGGTTTACCCTGCCTTTTATGACTTTTTCCCCTTTCCTCAGTTCTTTTTCTTACTTTTTATTTCAGCGTGGCTCTTCTCTGTTCCTTCTTACAATACTTCCTTCATTTTATTTTTAATTTCTTGCTTGAATATCTTTATTACTCCATTCTCCCCTCCCACTCTCTGTATTCGTTAACTTTCATTTTTTTTCCTGACCTTAACATTGTTGCCTTTTATGGTAATATATTAATAACCTTTTATATACTGTCCTGTAAGACAGTAGCTACTAAATATCATTTCATTTTAATGTAGTACCTTACTATATTGTCATCTTTAGCACAGTTTATTGTTAGATATTATTTCAGGAATCTTAACAAAATATATGTTACAATGTACTAAGTATTAGAATGTTCATTTTGTTTGATCATCATATTCACAATATTTTATGTTTAACAATCTTTTAATAGATATGTGTTTAGTTGATGCAGTTAGTCGGTATGTGGTGTAAGTTTGCTCTGCCTGTGAACATATATGTGGACGTATATGAATTACGTAGATCTAATTACTCTGTTTCTGTATACCTTTTGCCTATGTTGCAGCTGAAACGGATCCTGGAACCAGTTTAACAAATAAGTAAATATTTCACTGCTAGTAAGAGTTTTTTTCATTCAAATGTTTATACATACATGCACATATATTCATCACATATACAGTTTATGTTGTCTGAATAGGAAATGTGTTCTAAGGTAAGGTTTTTGACAAGGCACATGGGAAAATGGTTTCCTCTTTTATTTGTTGAATATATTACATGTGCTCTGAACATTTTTAGTGCTCCCAAATCATGAAGGTTGGAGATGCAATCCAAAATTAGGTTTTGTTTACGCTGCCTTCTGTGTACAACATAATTTATATTTAAATTTAGATGGTCTCTGCTAACACTTGTTAGCACTGAAATCTCCTTGTATAATCCATTCTTCTCACAACTCAGGCAGAAGTTGAATAAAACAATTGATTTTCTGCTCAGATTTAGAAAAAACAGGGGCTATGTACTTTATAGCCTGCACTGCTACCACCAATATTTATGAGTGATGGGGCCAATGATACAGGGTTTGAATCCTACCACTGATACCTGTGAATCTACAAAAGATAATTGATCTTAATAGTGTACAATAGACATGCACTGCTGCTTTGGGTAATAGCTGAACTCTTCTACACCTAAATGAATTTTAAATGTTCCAGTTTAGAGTTAGGCTTAATTTCACTTGTAATCTGCAGTACATTTTCACACCAGCAAACACAATTATATACCATTTTACACACTTTCTTTTGCATATTACATTTTACTGAAAATGGCAATAACAATAGAACTTTTTATTTAAATAATTATTTGCAGACTCTTTTATTTGATACAGTTCTAATACAGCTAGTTCGCTTTTACGTGCTTTTTTTTTTGGAAGAACAACAGCATTTTCTCAACTTGTTTTGGTCTTCTCACACTGGCATTTGATAATCCAGAAGAAAAGGAATCTCATATTCTGTTACTGTTTGTGCATGTTGTTTTTCTGAAAAAGTAGCATGTTTGGATTTGGAATTCATAACTTCTACACTTAGCTTAAAATATTATTGTGGAAAAATAAGCCTCCCAACAGCTGTCAAGCTTATAAGAGAAAATCACCGTGATTACAAAGGCGAAGTATTTTCATTCATTATGTTCCACCAAGGACAGAGCTTTCTGTCAAAGAAAAATCCTTGTTTTTTTCTTCAAAATCTGTATGAGCTAGGAATATTTAATTGGGTTATTATCTCATTCTTAGTTGAAAATATCACTAATGATAGTTTACTTACTGCAAATGATGTTGAAGCAGTTAAATGTCTGTGACCCCTCTCTGCTTGAAATACTGTAGAGAAGCTTGACTTCTAATGGAATATAATTAAGAATACTTAAAAACCTAGCTTAGACATCTTCCTCTGACTCATCCAACTCGACAGAAAGTAAAATGTTGAATACATTTCAACTAAGTTGATTTTATGACTGAAATATTGATAACAATACAGTAATAATATTCTACTGCACAGAAAATGCATTCAGACTTTTTACATTGGTGGGATAGGAAAATGTTTAATGTATTTCACAAGGATATATATATTATGGAGTGTATATCAGGGCTATGGACTGTTTTATTCAGGTTCTGCATAAAAAAGAACACAGGTAATGACACTCATACCCCAAAGCCTTTTGTCTGGTTAAAGTAGCATAGCCAGAAGAAACAGTAATAGTCGTATTGAGAACAAGAGAAAAATAGAACCAGAAGAGAAAGAATGCCAGCTGGTAAAGTCACTAAGTGATCATACCTCTCAACCTCTTAGAGCAAGAAATCTGGACAAAGCCATAAGTAATGGGGTACAACCCCCCAAAATAGGGACATTTTTTAAATATTGCTTTTACAAACTTACAAAGTTGACAGAACTACAATATTTGTCACAACAAATTGCATTAGCATGAATTTTCTGAAGGGTATGAAGTCTGAAAGTCAAATGTTTGTCATCATTTTCTGATTTCAGTTTTCAATAATTTACATATAATTTCCTATAAAACCACAATTTTCTGGAAAAATGGACCAAAATATGAGGCAAAAATCTGGATATTCTGCCAAAATCTGTACAGTTCAGAGGTATGCTAGTGATGAAGGCAATATAATTTATTAAGGGAAGGGTCTTTGGTTGGGGTAAGTAGTGTAATCTATTGGCTGGTTTGTTATAAAGAAGAATACACTTTATTTAACAGAAGCAGTCTGTAAAGTGTTCATGGCTTGCAGGAAAGCTACTTGCAGAAGAATGCTCCCCTCAACTACATGTAACTAGTTTTATTTATTTATTATCTCACTAAGTGGAGTGATGCAACTGACAGGGTCCATGAGACAAATTGCAGTACAGCTACCTACAATACCCTGGACGGCTAGCATTTATGATGTAATAGTCTGCAGGTAGAGGAAGTCAAGAATGCAACACATAAATACAATGACCGTACAATGCAGTGTGAGTTAAACTGGATTAAATATAGAGTCAGGCCAGTATATTGCAAAAACAAACAAAAAAATGAATTTACAGTAACATCAGTGTTTAACATTCTAATTCAGAGGACACTCAGCAACATAGATACATGGATATGCTGCTATCCCAGAGGTTTAGGACCTAAGAACTTTGTCTTACAGAAAGTTTGATTTTATTTTGCATTAAAGATTTTGCCGTCTTGATAAAGCACACACACACACACACAAATATATATATATATATATATATATATATATATATATGCTTTCAAAACTACTGCATGCTTCCAAGAAATACTTGGCTGCAGGCAATTGTTTTAGAGTAAGAAACAAAACAAACACTCAGCCTTGGAAATACTTGTAGCTTCTTACAAATTTAATAAAAAATGCACATAATCTCCTAATCATTAGCATCAGATGTTTATATATATTTTAAGTATATTTTTGTTTTTATATGTATTTTGTGTGTTACTTTTAGTATGGTTTTTTTTTAGTATGTTTTTGTTTTGGAGCTTTTCTCCCAGGGCCTCCACTGAAAATGGACACGTATCCAGTTGGACTAGCCCGGTCAACATATGTAAAATAAAAATAAATAAACACGCAGAGCATACAGCTGTCGGGTTAAACCCTTCTCTGCATGTGAATTTTTTTACTAAATTTCTAAGAAGCTATGAACGCTTCCAAGTCTGAGTATTTGTTTTGTTTCTTCGTCTGTTTTGTCTGAGACTTGGCTCACTGCAATTTTTTTTTTTTTGGTTGCTAATTGTATTACGGTACCAAACCAGTTAATAAGATACATTAGTGGTAGAAGGAGTTATGGAAGGGGTGCCCTTGTTACTGACAGGAGTAACATGTCCAAAAATTAAGCCTGGTGAAGTGCTTTGAGCCAGCATGTTAATATGGAAGTTAAAATCGGGTTAGAGGAGTCTCATGGATTCTTTTTTGAAGTACAGAAGAGAAACTCTGTGCTGTTTGCCGCTACTCTGTACAGGAAAGGTCTGTTTTCTTCATTTATACAGACAGAAGGAAGACTGTTGCATGTTGTGACGAATATTGTCATCCTGCTTCTAATGTTACAGGAAAGTGACAGAGAAGAGACTGGTTCATACTGGTTCATACGGGGGTGTAAGTATACCTAAACAGGTAACATACAGCTGCATTAAGAAGGCTAGGCAGCATTTTCATATCTACTGCTACCTGGAAAGATATGCACACCTGTTGTCTAGATAGATCTTGTGCTAAGGACTACAAGGAAACCAAAATATACTATATTGACAGTGTTTTGAGATTGGTGAAATGGTTAAAGCCAACAGACATCATTTTTACATTTGTGAATCAAGTGAGGCTTCTAAATATTTTGAGATGGTCATGTTTTTTACTTTCTTCTGAAAAGCAACTTAAGTTCCTAAGTGGAGTATAAAGTAGTTCTGATAAGATGGACGGATACATGTATTTCATAATGTTTAGCAGCACCGGAAATGTTACAAGTCTTTCTGTACTATTATTAATGAGTGGTGAAGCTATCCTTTCTCAATCATGGAAGAAAGTTGACATTTACTTATTAAAACTGGAAGTAAGACAGTTGTTTGAAGTCAGTATTATACAAAATCATTTCATCAATACCCTTCAGCCAAACTGGGTTTGGTCAAGTGCCATACTTAGTAAAATGTCATTTGGTCAAATGCTTTTCTGAAATGTGTGCAATGTTCAGTCAATTTAGGCCAGATATGGGATCTCAGTTCAGGTTAGAGTTAAGTTTTAGTGGTGGGGTTAGGGATAGGAATTACGTCTGTATTGGAGGTATACTGCAAATATGAAAATTAAACTTCTGCGTCTCTTTTGTGAATTTTTGGTGATTTTTTTTTGATAAATTGGGTTTTGATGTTGATGCTTCTCATGTATGTGGAAGTGATGACATTGCATTCAGATATTTGGTTATAGAGAAATCGACCTACAGTCATTAAAACAGAGACATTAGCATATATTATAAAAATCCTGATCATATATTTAACGTGTGAAAGATGTGAAAGTAATCTCTACAGATTCAAGTAGGTTTAATAAGGGTCATTTGTTGTGGTGCAGAAGCCACATTAGATCAAAGTCTTTAATTTTGCCATGTTTGGGATACTTTTGTGGTACTGGAGCCATGATTACCTTGAGGAAGGTATGGCACACACAGAAGAAAAAGTCTGTCAGCTGATACACAACGTCATCCTTTAGTCCTACAATTGATTCCTTCTTCCCTCACTTTTATATCTTTTGACAGCACAAATTACTTACGCATGTTAGTGCTTCTCAAAGGATGTTCTGGGTAATATGAGATAAACAATTGTTTATTTGCCTGACTGTTTCTTTTCAAGTGCCCTGTGTGTGTGTGTGTGTGGGGGGGGTTGATGGAGTTTAATTAAAACAGAGATCCAGAGTACATCTTTATGGACTGGAACTGATTTAGGCTTATCTCAAAGGGGAACTTGGAAGATACAGAAGTATATTGATAAACACAACTTGTGAAGGTGAACATTACATCAAATGTTAGAGACGGTGGACATGTATATGCACTGTCAGTGTCCTGCACATTTTGGCTTCTATGAGGATGACTTCTCCGGGGAAAAGGTCTGGTTCATTCATTCATAAGAGGTCAGTACAGAAACAGTCAAACTCATTTTGAGGGTAAGAATGGTGTACAGAGGAGACATGGGCAAAAAAATATACTGGAAGCCTTAGAACAGCAATTATAATAAATTATAGTAAAGCAGTTAACAGTGGAATGAATGTATAAGAATGCATACTGCATGTAATAGGTGGTCAGCTATAGCCTAGCTGTGCCTGTCAACTACATATCAGGACAGCTGCTGTATGTCATGAATATTCTCATATTTTTGTTGATAAGGTGAATGAATTGAGATTGATGACCATACCTCTCAATTTCTTAGTGTAAGACATCTGGACAAAGCTCAACAAAATGGGGGAACATAGGCCCAAAAATAGGGACATATTTTACATATTGCTCTTATAAGCTTAGAAAGTTGACAGAGTAACAGGGTTTGTTTTATCATACCTCTCAACTGTCCAGATTTTCTCAGAATGTCCAGATTTTTGCCTCATATTTTTGGTCTGCTCCTCATAAAAATTGTGATTTTCTGGCAAATCACAGGACTTATCTGAGGATTGGAGTCACTAAATAATGACATACATTTGCGTTTCAGACTTCAAATCCTTCAGTAAGTGCATATCAATACAAACCCTGTTATTCTAGCAACTTTCTAAGTTTATAAGAGCAGTATTTAAAATCTCTCCCTATTTTTGGACATTTGTACCCCCACTTTGCCAG
>NC_056733.1:818154242-818209242 GCF_019279795.1 Protopterus annectens
AAGCTTTGCTACAAAATAAGCCATTTTATGTCACCTACTGTCAGATTAGCTACAGCTAAAATTATTCTGTTATTCAAGCTCAAATATGGACTCCCTTTTCTGGTGCTACGTTCAGCTAATAATACCAGTAAAATTGAAATCCCAGAACATAAGATCTCTAGATTCATGCCTTTAGCAGACCCTCCTGTATACCACTGCAAGCAGGTTGAAAACATAGATTGACTTTATGCGATCAACAGGAGAACACTGCTGCTAAGTACCCTTATCTTCAAGACCCTAAAACACTTAAATATAAACTTAATAGCCAGGAAAACAGCTATGATAGACTTAAAAACAAATAACACACCAAAATGCATGTCACTGTAAATACTTTATTGCTGTTAAGTGTTTTTGTCTCTTCAAGAACTTGTGGGACAAACAAAACCTTGTGCAGTTTGAAACCTTGTGTCATAACCACCATGAAAAACTTCTCCAAAACTAACTTTGGGCTCCTAAAAACAGAGGTGGCTAACTTCACGGCACCCATGCAATTGGAGAACAGCTGCATGACCACCGAATCATACACTAATGCCCTGTATGAACACGTACACAAATGCATGGATCTTGCCATACCCAATAGAACCAAGATGCTCTCCTCCAAAAAAAGGAAGCCATTCTGGTGGTCCCCCTGCCATAAACAAATTCTACAACAGAAAGAGGAAACTGATAAGAAATAAGGTGAAGTTCCAAGACTGGAAAAACTCCCTTATCAGCCTCAACAAAAAGTTGAGATCCCTTATCAAATCATCTAAAGCTAGCTATGAAAACAGAATTGCAGCAGATAGTAAAGACAACCACAAGACCTTCTATAGTTATGTAAAGAATCTCCACGGCAATACACAGATTTGCTCAGAGCTGTTGTACAATGGTATCTCCTATACTGAGCCAACAGATATTGCCAATATATTGGCCGACAACTTTATCCCTCTCTCCCCCACCAAAGGACCAGTTACAATACCAGTAGACTGCCAGGCACCCAGTATTACTGCTGCACAGGTTAAAACAGCACTGTCCAAGGCCAAGAATACAGCTTCTATGGGACCTGACATTATCCCTGGCTGTGTTCTACATGAACTACAGAGTAAACTGGCACCTCACCTGTGTGCCCTGTTCAATCACAGCCTCACCTCAGGCTTTGTTCCTACTGAATGGCGCACTGCTACAGTCATCCCTCTCCACAAAGGAGGAGCGACTACAGACCCTGGGAACTATCACCCCATTAGCCTGACAAGTCTGATATGCAAAGCTGTGAAACACATCATCATGGAGCTATTATTAATTCCCCAAGTGATGCTGACATTCTATAGAAGGCCTCACTGAGACCAATGACTGGTGTCAGAACCATGGCCTTAAGGTCAATGCCAAAAAATATGTCGTTATCCCCTTTGGGAAAACCCTGGTTCCCATGAATTACCACATCAATGGTAGTCCACTGAACACAGAAGGCATCATAAGAGATCTGGGAACACAGGTTGACAGCAACCTCTCTTTTGACCACCACATTGCCACTGTGGTCAGAAAGTCCTTCCATGTGGCACATCTCATAAATAAGAGTTTTGTATCCAGGAAGAAAGAGGTCATTGTCTCCCTCTACTCTTCCCTCACTAGGCCATTTGGCATGTACCTCACTAGACACCTACAACAACTGGAGAGTCCTCAAAAATACCTCACAAAGAGGATTTTAGGCCTTAAACACTTGTCCTATATGGACAGACTGAAAAAACTCCAACTATTCTCTGTCTCATATCGCCTACTTAGAGGCATTCTCTGCTTGACTTACAAAGCCATGTCTGACCCAGCTCTGTTAAAAATGCTACATCTAAAGAAATCCCAATCCCTCCGCACTACACACTCCAGAGACCTCAACCACATTACCACAATCAATAGAACAAGCTGGAAGGACAGGTTCATGACCCAGAGACTGTCCATACTCTGGAACAGACTTTCCATACATGTCAAGCAGAGCGCCTCACTGGCCCTCTTCAAGAGAAATCTTGATGAGTGGATGGGAACTAGAAAATTCACCCCAGGGATCACTCCAGTGGCTCTACTTGACAGAGGCACTGGAAACTAAGGTTGGGTGGCATGATGCCAGGGTAATCCTATGGGCTAGGCTTGTAAAGGCTCCAGGGCCATTAGCCTAGTACACACCTATGAACCTATGAACCTATATGTAACACCACAAGACTCTGACCAATCAAAAACATGAATCCATGAATACATTAATTAAAAACAATTATACCCCTATTTAAAACTATATAAACCAGTTTACTAGTAAATATATTTAAATGCTTGGAATATTGGAATTACATATTTTTTAATAAAAACAAAATTATAATAAATAAATAAGAATGTTCATTTGAATAAAATAATTTAAATAAATTGATTCATTTGCCCATCCTTTAACAATCTACTTCTTGAAAATTCACAGATTTGCATCACATAACTTCAGTGCACTAGAAATGTATATGTGGTCATTACGATCTGGAACCTTAGTGGCATTTAACCTAAGATGCCACACAAGTTCATAATATCCCAGTCTATTCTCTCACTCACCTCTTAAATTTGCCTCTACTTTTTCCAAAACAAAAAGAAGGAATATGTTAAAACCACCACAAACTAAAGAATTTTTACAATAAATCATTAATTGTATTGCATTGTTTATTATCATAACAGTGTTCATATATCCTGTGTTTCAATTGTTTTTTAGTCTTCCCTACATAGAAACTGTTACAAGTTAAACAAGAAGCTAGATGCACAGTACCTGAAGTTTCACAATTAAATTGGCCCCTAGCAACCTGTGGACTTACCATATCTATGAACAGCAATGTAAAGACCATACATGATATATTTACAATATTTACAATGTCCACACTTTGTCATTTTTTATTATTAAGCATCATAGAACTATTCTTCTCTAGAATATTCTTTATATTTTTAGATTTACTAAACATAATAACAGGTTTCTTTCCAAACTTATCTGTTAATTCTTGTTGAATTCCAATTTCTTTTAACTGTTTTTCTAATGTTATCCACTTCCTACGTGTCGGTCTCCTACTTTGGACACAATAGAAGAGTCTTTGTGGGTTCTGTTCAAGCAGCTTTATTAAATACAAACACATCACGATAGAAGTTTACTGACTTTAACTTAAGTAACTTATATACAAACTAATTACTGCAATCATACATGCTCACTCTCTGGCTGCACTCTCAAAATGGCACTGTGAATAGACTTGTGTGGTATTTGTATGTGCACGTTCGGTCCTTGATATGCTTCTTAAAGATACAGCACATACACTCTGATCTACATCCTCACTCTTTCAGAAATAGATCATGCAATATTGTGAATCTATTTGGCATGCAGATAATATAAGTATTTTTTGTCATGCAATTATATAAGACTAGGTACATATATACAGTTATGTATATATGTATATATACAGTTATGTCCATGTTGCTGTATATTTCACACTGGGCCTGGAAATGTGACCATATCATGTGGCATAAAATGGGAATTAGGCTTAGCAACTGGAGCTGTCTCTACAGAATGTTCACCTTTGGGAGTATTTGGAACATTCTCAGGAATGGAAGTACAGGTTGAAACACACTCTTGAAAGGGAACAACATTTGGTTCGCTCTGAGATCTAGAGTCTGCATCACAGTAATAATGCTGCAATGCTGATGCTAGTACAGGAAGAAAATGTCTGCGATTTCTTCTGTACTTCACGCCCTAAGATTCTACAAGGTAGGATCTTGGCTTGCTACATATACCTGTAATTTGACTAAGCCGGTCAAAACCTTTTGCCATTTGTATCCTCACTGTCTCTCCTTCCCTCACCTGATGAAGACATCTGCTCAATTTATCATAACTGGACTTCTGGATAGAATGGTTCTTGAATAATTAAGCCTTGATGGTTCTGTTGTTCTTAGCTTTAGGCCTCAACAAACAGGAACTAATAGGTAGCATTGCTCTGGTTTGCCTGGATAGAAGTCTTTGAGCAAGTGAGCCAAGTATATCATCATGGGGTATGTTTCTGAGAGTAAGTAAATTCAAAAGACATCAGTATTGTCACGCTTTGGCCTTTCAAGTAATTGCTTTGCACTCTGTACTGCACGTTCAGCTAGCCCATTTGACTGCAGATATTCAGGACTGCTAGTAACATGTACAAAGTCCCATTCTCTTGCAAATTTCTGAAATAACTGACTAATAAATTGAGTACCATTGTCAGAAACAACTTTGTGTGGATGACCATGGACTGAAAAATGAAGTTTCAACTTAGTAATAACAGTAGTGGATGTTAGATTAGGTAGCAAGTCAATCTCAAACCAATTTGAATACGAGTCTACCAGTACTAAGTAATGTTGATTGATTTGAAGATATCAGTGGCACCTCTTGACCAAGGTAGTTCAGGAACTTGACTTAGCTGAAGTGCATCTCTCTGCAAATGCAATCTAGTACTATTGCATACTGAACAAAAAGAAAGTACTTTATCAATATCTTTCAATAATGAAGGCCAAAATAGTAGTTCTCTCGCTCTTATCTTAGTGGATGCAGAACCTGGGTGACCATGATGCAAATTCTGGATATATTCTTGTTGTAAGGAAGCAGGATAATAATTTTAGGACCTTTGAAAATAATGCCCTCTTCCATCAACATTTCATCTCAGTACGGGAAAATAAGTTTGCACTTAAGGTGGTACACTTGATTGCTTTGACGGCCATCCAACATTAATGTAGTGATTGAGCTTTTTCAAAATTGGATCAATCTTTTTATGATCTCTCAGCTCATCAAGTCTAGTGGTAGAGAAATTACACACTGCCATCACGTCAAAATCAAAATCTCTTTGTCTAGGTGTAACGTCGTATTTCTGGGTAAAGTAGTTTGCCTTTCGTATAGACCATTTTGAAGTTGTACTTTTGCAATCTGAGCATCATTCTTTGTAACCTCACTGGAGTTGAATGCATAGGCTTCTTTAGAATAATAACTAGAGGCTGGTGGTTAGTTTCAATCTGAATAGCTCAACCATAGATATAATCATGAAACCTGAAACATGCAAATACTATTGCCAAAAGTTCTTTCTCAATTTGAGCATATTGCATTTCAGTTTGGGTAAATGTTCTGGATATATAGGCTACTGGTCTAACCTCTTGAAGGATAGCTGTGCCAAGATCAAATTTTGAAGCATCACAGGAAAGAGTAACTGGTTTGTTCACATTATAGTAACTTAATGTAGATGGAGTGGTAGTTTTCTGCTTAAGGTCTTCAAATGCCTTCTGGTGTTGTTCTAACCATGACCATGTAACATTTTTGCATGTCAGCTCTCTTAAAGGTGCTGTCCACTCACTGAAGTTTGGTATAAAATTGTCTAAATAGTTGACCATGCCTAGGAAATGCTGTAGAGCTTGAATATTATCTGGTGGTGACATCTCAAAAATAGCTGCTTGCCTTGTTGGCTCTGTTCTCAAGCCAGTACTGGTAAATAAATGACCTACATAGGTCCATGATGATCCTCACCATTGATGTTGGCAAGTGCTGTGGTGTTTGTGTATTTTTTGTCATTTAGGAATGTCTGAGCATTGGTGGGGAATTACCACCACTGTTCCTAACATTACAACTAAAGAAAAGCTGGGAATTAAGGTTCTGTCCATAACAATTTTTTCTCTCTCAATAGCCTTAGTGACCTGTTTTATGTGTGCCCGTAGTTTTTGCTAATACTTTTCAGTGATGTGCCGGTTTTTGCTATTTTGCTTAATTGATAGTAGCTCCTTTTCTATTTTATAGTTTGTTTATGGTTGGCTGCACCTCAGGGACAGTGTTTATGCCTTGAGTGATTAAGTCTTGCTCTTGCCTTAACGATGATCCATGCATTCTCAGTTTGTTCATAGGATGCGCGATAAAGGATTCCTGCGAATAGGGCCAGATTCCATAGGCCCAGGGGGTTCAGCGATTCCACCTCAGTTTTCCAGGGGTGGGCAACTTGTTTTTAGAGTTTTCTTAAGTGCTGGCTTTCAAGAAGGGGTTGTTCACTGTGGTTTTTTGGAGAGGGGTGGGAGGTCTGATCTACGTATTTTATGAGATTAGTTTATCTTTTGAGCATAGAGTCCTCATGTTGGGATGCATCAGGTCTCTAGAAAGCTCTCTGTGGGAGTGGTAAGGTTGTTCCATAGCATTTGAGTTTATAGGAGTAAGGAGTTGTTCCATAGCATTTGAGTTTGAGAGTAATGCTCCCAAATTGCTGTTTGTAAGTAGTTGAAGTCACCCAATATAAATATGTTTGGAGAGACCTTCATATTTTCCAGTGTGGTGTTGAAGGCCGAGTGGGGGTTCCTGGGTTTGGGAGGGTGGGCTGGGGCAGGCTATAGGTGGAAGGGGTGTTTACCCCAGGCTATAAACTGGAAGGCAGTTTTACACCTTCGTGTTTTGCTCACCAACCTGAGGTGTGTGGGTATCTTCGATGAATCAGAACATTATATCCTTTGTGGTTCGTCCAAGTTTGTCTCCCCTCCTTTGTGGTTGATCAAGTAACCTGGTACCTTTGGGTGCTAGTATGCCCTGAACCAGGTTTTTCCCACTGCATTGACATCGATGTCTCCCAACCAGGTAAATCTAGTTTCGGAAAGTAGATGTTCTCCATGCTATTCCCTGGAGCTGAGTAGTTCTACTCTTTTGAGCTTATCCCTTGTGTTACCTATGGAGGTGGTTTGTAACCAGGTCCTTTTGTTAAAAAAGGCAATCTAAAAGTAGCAAGAGCCTTTTACAATATCCAAAGTATCTTTAGTGACAGGTGCAGTCGCCTCTTTTTCCCCATGGTGGCTTGCTCACATTAGCCCCTGCCGATAGGCATTGATTGGTTTGAATGACACCAGCACTTAGTTCAATTGTTGAAACTGATCACTGTTGTCTTCTTCATTAAGTAAGCATCATTCTGGTGAGTCAAGATGGCACCTTGTCATTAGGGTCATAGGGCCCTTGGGCCACAGCTCAGAGAGCCCCTTTACAAATCTCTCTCTTTGTAGTCTTAGGGAGAGGCCTCAGGTCATCTTGGCCCAGGAGGTGCGTCTCAGACTATTCACACCAGCAAAATTTTGGACTGGAGTGACCTGAGTGCTTGTGTTATGTGGCGATCCTAGCACCGAACAGCCGCTCACCGTGACCCTCCTTGTTCACAGCCTGGGAGGTCGGACGCCAGCCTGCCTGATTTGCTTCCATTACAAGCGTATCAGGTAGTGTGTTTAGTTTATTGCTGCACTTGTTAAGCAACACCGTAGTTGGCACACTGGCTGTGGCATGTGTTTTGTCTTTTGTGGGTTGTTTGTGTTATGTTTGCTTGAGGCCCTGCCTTGCCTGTCTGGTTTGGAGGTCTCAGCTCTTTGGCCGAGCTGCTTTTTGTGTGATTTTGTGTTTGGATTGTGTGTTTGGGTTTTGGTCTATGACTGGAATCAGTGTCACCCGTTCCTCTCTTGTACTGGTTATGCCAGTACTGGTTTGAGAGAGGTACTTAGCCTAGTTTGGCCATTAGGATTGGTAGGTATATGCGTTGAATTTATTGGGAGGAGGAGAGGTTTGTTCAGGTACATGGAGGTTGTTGGTTGTCGTCAGACATGAAAAGAGCGCAGATCTCACCAGCTGGATATCTCAGGAGATTGGACAACAGAGAGATGGACATGTGCTAGAATTTTCATTAAACCTGCACAATTATTGGGAATTCCTTAGTGGGGGAAGTGAGGTGTAATGGAAGTTAATGGTAAAAGGTGACTTATATAATTGCTTTGTGACTTGACTTATATTAACTCATTAGTGAGCAAGTGCCAGGTAACTGTGCAAAATCACATTACAGTAAGCTTCTGTGCAAAAAACAAGGAAATAAGACAGTAAGCACGTGAAACATCACTAGTGATCCACAGAAGCGCTTGAGAAGTCAGCAGAGAGGGTGGAATTAGCGCCCAGGGAAATAACAAGCAAACAAACAACAGAAATGTATAAACAAAGCACAATTCAGCAGAAAACAAAGCTATATTCAGCAGGCCTGGATCAAGGTGTACCAACAGCAAACAAGGGTGTTCAAATATTCAGTATATATAAACCTTTAACTAGAACTTCTCTATAAAGAAGGGCAGAGTCCAGCCTCTTCCCACAAGAGTGCAGACCACCTCCTTTAATGCAAAATAATCCGGACCAGCTTAATTCTGTTTAAACCAGAACTAATACACTTTAAGAACAATCTAATACACACCTCAATCAGCAGTTCCCCAATCTCAAGGATGAGCCACCCAACCTGCCACCACAGTATGCCACAAACCTTCCACCACAGTGCATGCCACAGTGCTTCCTTCCGCGTAAATCCAAAAAGATAGCCCGGTCTATTAACCTAACTTTAATCAAGTTACACTAAAGCAACAATAAGTACACCGAATATTTTAGAGAATGCCTGGACCTAAGTGCTCGTTATACAAGAAAAGTGCTCCAATCCAGCAGGTCAAATCCAAATGCCAGACTTTAAAGATCAGCGCATCCAAGGCTGCCAAGCAGCGGCCAACAAGAGTAGGCGCAATTCAGTTTCTACAATTCTATAAGCCTGCAAAGGGCAGACCCCAGCCTCCTCCCACAAGAGTGCGGCACTACGAACCCTCCAGCCATAAACAATCCGCTTGCAGCCCAAGTGTTTAAACCAGAATTAATACACTTAGAACAGACACAAAGCCCCACTTTTAGCAAAGTAGACACTGAGCCAAGAATAAGCTACAAAGCAGACCAAGCCTAGTAGCAAAAACAAATCTGGTCCAAGCCCAAGTGTTTAAACCAGTAACTTTACGAAGGTTACAAGTAGCAATAAAACCAACCTGAATGAGTTAAGATTATGCAAAGCAAAAAAAAAGTAGGTAGAGTAACATGGCGTAAAAGCAAAAAAAAAGGTTTTTTTAAACACAAGAGTACAGTAAAAATAGTCTATACTAATTTTTTTTTTTTTTTTTTTGAAACAAAGGTAAGTTTAATTATTTTCTTTGTTTCCCAGTACAGGAAATCTTTGGTTTTGACTTTTTTTTTTTCTCCTGTTATGATCTCACAGCACCAGTTGAGTGATAAAATGAGATGGGCCCAGAACTGATATCCAAACACAAATTTGCTAAGAGGGGCGGGCAGCTGCCCAGCTACTAAGATTAACACCAAAACTACAAAAAGGAGCTGAGGGTGGCACTAGAAAAAGAGCAGAGGAAAATCTCCAGTTGAGCTAATATTCCTAACACACAGTTAAAATCAATTTAAATACTAATATTAAAACCAAAAAAGAAATGATAATTTAATTTAAATTCCTTCTTTATACGCCCAGTTGAATATAAGTTCCTGTCACTTTGAGAATCCAAGTTTAAAAAATATTTGGCCACTGTGCTTTTAAGCAGAAATAGGCAAGGACAGTAAATCAAAGAATAGGATAGGCAAGGAAAGGGTAATTATCAGTAACAACAAGCCCATAATTAAACACAACTAGCAAATAACAAGCTACTATTCCTTCCACACTGAAGAGCAGAGTGAAAACCCACAGTTGAGCTGGCTGCCCTTCCAAACATTCCAGAAAAACTACTATTCCTTCCACTGGCATTTTTTTGAAAAAAAAGCAGACAAGTGAAATTTCTAAATTTCTTATATCATTTAGCGTTGAACATTAAAAAGTAAGCTATTAGCCGCCAAAAGAAAAGAGGTTTTTAAGCAAGCAAATTATTTTATTTCACACTGTACCCTAATAAGGCAAGTGATAGGAAAAATGAAGTTTTAAGCCTCACCTCCCACACCTTACTAGCAAAATAAAGGCAAAAAATTCAGCAAACACTGTTCCACTACCCACAATATTAATATTCCTTCCACACTGAAAGTGAGTGGAGAAACTTCCAGTTGGATTCAATATTCCACACAAGTACTCAATTTATTTAAAAACTGTATTTTTTTTGAAAAAAGCTTATATTCTAGTTTAACTCTTTATACATCCAGTTGAATATAGCAAGTTCTTAGTAAAAAAGCTGGAGGTTTTGCGAAAATTATTCACACTGTACCACTAACAGCAAGGACAGGAAATCAAAGAATGACTACCCCCACACCACACCTGTAATTAGCAACAACAAACAAAAGCAAACACTTACCTCAAACTTCCATCAGCTAATATTCCTTCCACACTGAAGAGTAGAGGCCCCAAAACTTCCAGCAACATTATTCTTCCAGCCACACAATAAAATCAATTTTAAATACTGTATTTTTTTTAAATAAAGATAAAGGTACTGTGTTAATTTCTTAGAGCAGTCCAAAAGAAAATACAAGCAAAAGCTTAATTTTCCTGAGTCAAAATTAAGCAGAAAATATTTCACCTAAAATTACCTAAATAGTGGCAATCAAAGAAAAATCAAAGAACCACCACCCCACACCATAATTACCAAAAAAATAACAAAATTACAAATACTGACTCACTAACCAGTTCATCTATTCTTCCACATTGAAGAGAAAAAGGCAAACTTCCAGTTGAGCTGTTATTATAATATCCACACAGTTAAAATCAATTTAATTACGTGTTTTTATTTTAAAGCAGATAAAGGTACGCAATTCTTAATACATCTTAACCAATATAGCATAGCAGAAAAAGGCCAAAGCTGAGGTTTTTAAAAAGAAAATAAATCACACTTCTTAAATTACCACTTAAGGACAGTCAAAATCAAAGATCAAGACTGTGACTACACCAACACCTGTATTAGAAAAATTTCACAAAATACAGCCTAACTGACAGTAACTTCAGTATAGCTAAATTCCCTTCTGTACTACAGAGAGCAGGAAAACTTCCAGTTGAGTTTTGAATATTCCCTTCCATACAGTTAAAAAAAATTTAAAAATACTGTATGTTGAAAAAAAAGCAGATACAGGTACTTAAATTCTCAATGTCCAGTTGAATATGTAAAAGCTCCAGTCGGCCAAAAAGCTGGTTTTTTTTAATATTTCTCACACTCACATTACTTAAAATAAGGGTAAGGACAGGAAACCAGAGAATGTGCCTACCTCACACCTGCAATTACTAGCAAATAACAAAATTCAACAAACACTGACTAACTTCCAGTCAATATAATATCCTTCCAACACTGAGAAGAGTGAAAACTCCAGCTGAGCTAATATATATTCCACAAAGTTATAAAAATCAATTTAAATACTGAAAATTTTGAAAAAAAAAGCAGATAAATAAGGTAAAAAATTCTCTATACGCCCAATTGAATATATTAAGTCCAAAGCGACCAACAAAGCTGAGGTTTTGGCTCAAATATTTCTATCAAGCTCAATTTAATAGGCATGGCTGACAGGAAATCAAAGAATGACTACCCTGTAACTACCCAAATTACTTGAAGCAAATGTAAACAAAAACAGCAACTACTTTCTAACTTCATTAATCAAAACACTTCCACACAGAAGAGCAGAGTGAAAGCTTCCAGTTGAGCTATTCCTCCTTCCACACAAAATTATCAATTTAATACTATTTTTTTGAAAAAAAAAGTAAGGAAAAATACTTAAAAATTCTTATACATCCAGTTGAATAATAGCAAGTTCTTAATGCCAAGCTGGCGGTTTTAAGCATATGTAACTTCTGGTAGTCTGAATGTGCACTTCAGAGGATTGAGCTTCAAGTTTACTTCATTTGCTCTGTCTAGAACTCTCTTTAGGTTTCTGTCATGCTCTGCTTCACCATTGCCTCCAACCAATAAATCATCTACTATTATGGCACAAGGATAAACCAAACAAATTTGCTCTTTTGCATGCTGGAAGACTTCACTTGCAGAATTTATTCCAAATGGCAAACTTAGGAATCTGCATCTGCCAAATGGGGTACAAAAAGTGGTTAGTAATGATGATTTGCAATCAAGCATCATTTGCCAAAATGAACTTTTTGCATCCAAGACAGAAAAAACAGTGGCATTTGGTATTAGGGCTGCAACCTCTTCAACTTTCTGCATTGGATGATGATGTCTCTTCAATGTTTTGTTCAGATCTCTTGGGTCAATACATATTCTGATTTTGTCTAAGCCTATTTTGTGAGCTGCTACCACAGATGACACCCATTCAGTTGGTTCTGTAACTGGACATATTACACCTTGCTGCACCATTTTATCCAACTGAGCCTTGACTTTATCTTGCGTAGTTATTGGAACTCTTCTTGCTGGTCTGACTACTGGAGTGACTTCTGGGTCTAACTTCATGGAATACACAACTGGATGCATGCCCAACTTGTCATCAAAAACATCAGCCTACTCTGAGAAAATGGCTTCAGAAAAAATAGAACTAGGATATGCACTTATATGATGAATTTATTTGGTAAAAGAAAGCAGATTCATTCTCAAATTGTCTTTGAGACCCAATAATGACTGTGTTTTTCTTCAGACTACATAGAATAACAAGCTGTAACAGATCTTAGCCAGATAATATGAAAGCATCACTGAGCCTTCGGTTTGAATTTCTTCACCTCCATAAGCAACAAGTTTTGCATTACTGGCCACATTTAGTTGTTCATTAGTTCAAACTTTAGCAAATGTGTCTGCTGATGTAACAATACACTTTGAACCAGTGTCTACTTTAAGCTCCAGACCGTACAAAACACTTCATTCTTTGCCAATAAATTCACTGCATCAACTCTTTCACCAACTACCGAAACACCATCTACATAAAAAGTTGACTGCTGTGGCTCCACTTTATCAACTTGCTTTTTTGTGTGACCCTTCTTTCCAACTGTGTGGGGTTTACTTGATTTGGAAAACTTTTGAAAATGGTTCCAAAACTTTTGAAAATGGTTCCATTTTTTACACTTGTGAAATTGCTGACCAAATGCTAAGCATTTTTTTCTCTTTTGGACTCATGATTGGCACCACAATTGCGACAGTTAATAATAAAGCTGGATTTGGGTTTTGCTGACTCATGTTTGTACATCACTGAGCATGCTCCTTTAATGCAACTGGTGTTAGAACTTGCTGGAAAACTACGTAGTTTCCTTGGTGAACCAACAGGGGTTGTGGCTGCCATGTGCTTAGGCCTACTTCTGTTTGCCACATGTTGCATGTATCTACATTTGCTCAGGAGCCTACTGAAATGATGTTCTTGTCACTTGCAAGCATACTTGTGTGTTTTTCTGTAACTTAATAGATTTGACAGATCTCAATGGCTTTACTCAATGTTAAATCACTATCACGAAACAAAATCTTTCTCACAGCAGCACTATTAATACCACACATGAACCTGTCCTTTATTAACTCATCTTTTAAGTCACCAAACTGACACATTTTGGCTTTGTTTCTCAGGTCAGTTATATAAGCTACAAAAGTTTTCCTGGTTTCTGAACTCTCGTGTAAAACTAATGCCTTCCTAATGTAATATTTGTCTGGGGGTTACACATTTCTCTGAATCTGTGCTTCAGACACTTGGGGTCTTCCTTTGATTTAGCCTGTACAACAATGTGATGATTTTCACCTTCGCCCTCATATACTGCTGGTGCATACACAAATGTATGCTCTCTTTCAATGGCCTCTGACCCTGCTAGGTTTAGCAGAATGAATGCCCTGATGCATGAATCTTTGTCTGAAAAAGCTGCTTGTATAAAAATATCGTACTCTTGCTGAAATATTCTCCAATTCTCTGCAATATTCTGATGAAATACAAGTGGTAAGGGCTTTTAAAATCCGTCTGCCATATTAACACATACCAGTGAAGGGTTTTGCAAATAAGCACAAACACATACACATATTCCAGAACTTTATGCCAGTATTTGTAACTATGCCCAATAGCACAACAAGCCCTCTGTATAACTGAACTTTGTGAAATAAGTCTCTTGAGCACTGTAATACTCTTGAAATTACTGTACTGCAAAAAATCACCTCTTGTCAGTGTAAGTAACATTTCAAATAACTGCACGATGCAAATGAACTGGGCAGGAGAAGCTCAGAGTCAGCAACATTTGGAAGTAATTGCATTTTGCAAATAAACTTTACACAGCACACTGAAATTTTCCAAAAATGGCAGTACCTTGCTAGGCAATTCGTTACAGTGCAAGAAACACTCTGTAATGATGGCACTTTGTGAACAGACATACCCAGCACAAGAAGCTTTTCAAAATGGCTATACTTTGACTGTACTTCATGAAATAGTTGCACTTTGTACACAAATAAACTCTTTGGAATACATGTACAGTAATAAGCACACACTGTAAGTACTTTTACACACTTGAGATACTTCGAATAACCCTAGTTATGCTCCTGATACAATACAAAGTCATACTCATGCCAAAACATAGCACTTTACCAAAACACATGCAGTCACCTTGGTTTATTTATGGTTAATGTGCCCTTTTTGCCCTTATTATATTTGTTTTACTCTTTAATCTCTTTTGATGACCGTTGTACTTTTCTTGTGCTCATTTTACTCTAAACATGCCGTTTTTGCTTCAAACACACTCATCTTGCTTTAAACATACTTGTTTTACTTTTCTGATAATCTTTTCATCAAATATCTTAATCTTTAAACATTTTGCTTAGTTAATAAACCTTTTTTGCCTCCCTCTTGTTTAATAATGCAGTTTTTACCCTTGTACTGCTCCGTTTTATCATTATTATAAAATAAACAGTTCATGCGAATTCTCATTACCTTTGAATCTTTTCTGGCTCTTTTTCATGCTTGTTTCTCTTAGTTTACCTTCACCATTATTTCTGAACCTCACGGCTCTGAATATTATTCTCTGTGATCCCGGTTCTGACACCATGTCACTCTCCTACTTTGGACAAAATAGAAGAGTCTTTGTGGGTTCTGTTCAAGCAGCTTTATTATATACAAACACATCATGATAGAAGTTTAATGACTTTAACTTAAGTAACTTATATACAAACTAACTACTGCAATCATACATGCTCACTCTCTGGCTGTGCTCTCAAAATGGCATTGGGAATAGCATGTGCCCATTATTTATACATGCACGTTCAGTTCTTGATATGCTACTTACATTTACATTACATACACTCTGATCTAGACTTAGGATATAGTAAAACCAAATAGTTAAAATTATTAACCCCTTTTTAACTAATTATGCACTAAATGGAACTCATTGTTATATCAAATCAGTCTAATCTTGCTGTGTCTGCACTGACATATCTCTGATTTCATAATGTCTAAGAATTCTTTTGACTATCCTTTTTAATAAAACATTTGTGACAATTTATCTACTTCCTTGTAAAAGCTATTGTCATTTGATATAATTCTAGACAAACACAGAAGTTGCCACTTCACAATATTCCTTTTAGATGATATGGATGGCAATTATGGAAGTGCAAATATGAATTCAAAAAAGTACTTTTTCTGTTTGTATAGATATATATATATATATATATATATATATATATATATATATATATATATATATATATATATATATATCTTAGATGAAAATTTATTTAAAACAGAAATCATTGAAATCGTAATGTCAAAGTAATTAATATGTTTGTCATGATATGTTTGTGTAAATTTAAAAAAAAGGGGTAGTACCTAAAATATAAATAATAAGTTGATTCATTTTGCCTGTGCTACCTTTCCATAAAATAAAAATATAATCTAAAAAAGATTATAAATTCAGACTTGAAAATTAATTTTTCTTCTCAGTCCTCTAACAATATTTTTATAGATGAGAGCACAAGCTGCCCCAATCATGACCTGTAACTTGATAAAAAAAAATCATTTTCAAAAAAGAAATAGTCACATGGTAAAACAATTTCCAAAAAATTAGTCAAATTATTAATCTCAGCATTGGATAAAGAACCACATTTTTATTTTTTTTTTTAATTTAAATTTTGAATTTTCCAAACATCGATCTTATGGTCTTGACCATAAGAAAGTCGACATTTTGAAAGTTTGAAATTTAGTAGTAGACCCTATATATATATATATATATATATATATATATATATATATATATATATATATATATATATATATATATATATATATATATATATATATATATATATATATATATATATATATATATATATATATATATATATATATATATATAGTTCCCCTTTATAATCTCAAGATACTGAAAGCTCGAATTTCAGTATCTCGAAACTCTAAAGTTGAACAGCCCACAATCCCAAAACACACAAACACGAAAAACTGAAATCCCGAACATACACAAACCATACACCACACAACACGCACACCATTCAACCCACAACACACAAACTACACAATCCTACACTACATTTACACAGCAGGGCAAGCCCCCCTGCACTACCCATGTGGGGGGCTGCGCCCCCCACCCCTACTTATATATACCAACTCCGAGATTGCACTAACAGTTGAAAAATGCATCACTCACACGCAGACACGCAGACATTCCACACTCCTTCACACAAACACACGCACACACACATCACACATACACAAACACAACCTCCCTACCCTAACCCAGACGCACAACTTACAATAAAAATAAAATAAAAAACACATACACTCACTTACCTTCACTTCTCTAAACCATCCCTGCCAAACACTTCCCATCCCATTGCTACACTACATAAGTGCAGATTCGAGCCCCCCATACCCCCTGCTACTTAAATATATCAACTCCAAGATCACACTCCACAGAACAAAATGGCAAACATACCATTATGTTTCATGACTGCCTGTTGCAACCATAGTCATGTTCCCTTCTAACTTGCTATACTACCACATAACTCATGTTAGTGTAGTGAAGTACCATCTTGGAGTTGATATATTTAAGTATCAGGGGATGTGGTGGGTGCAGGGGGGGCTTGCCCCCACCTTATACTTGGAGAAAAGTAATATGGTTTGTCTTGTATTTGTTTCTGTATCTACTTCTGCTGGAATACAGTAAGTGTTGGTATCCTGTGTGTTTTCAGTATTCTGAGATTCAGTATTCAGAGATTCAGTATTTTGAGTTTTCAGTCTTTTGAACTTTCAAGATTTTGGTCTCAGTCTTTTGAAATTCAGGATTTTGGGCTTTCAGTCTTCTGAAGTGAATATATATATATATATATATATATATATATATATATATATATATATATGTATATATATATATATATATATATATATATATATATATATACATATATGTATAAACGGTTTTACTTCATATCGTCGAAAACTCATTTCATCGAATTTCAAAACAGTGCGACCAAATCATCGAGAACTCAAACCATCGAAAACTCATATCATCAAATCTCAAATCCTTGAAAACTACAAATCAACTATAAATAATATCCTACAGAGTTTTTACTAAGTTTATGCAGGGGGGGCAAGCCCCCCTGCACCCCCCATGTGGGGGGCTCCACCCCAACACCCCCCGTACATTAAATATACCAACTCCAAGGTCACACTACAGTGGGGGAAAAAGGTAATTCCCTAACCCCACTGTAGTGCGACCTTGGAGTTGGTATATTTAATTGCATAAACGTAGTAAACAGTATATATATATATATATATATATATATATATATATATATATATATATATATATATATATATATATATATATATATATATATATATATATATATATATATATATATATATATATAAATATATATATATATCCATGTGAATTGACCCACTAAAGATTGGAAATACTTCTTCCAGACCCAGAACAGTCATCAAGTATTCTGCATTTTTACTCAAAACAGTACCCACTATCTGATTCACTTCATGCTGAGATTGAAGTACAGCTTTAAAAATTGAGAATCTAAAGAGACAAGAAAAACTGCAGAACTAGAAGCTTTACTCTTGCCAAAGTCTTAATACGTTCTTCCCTTTTTGATATTTTCTCAGTGAACTGGAAGACATTTTAAAGTTTGTCCTAGTGCAAGGATCAAAAGTAACTTACTGAAAATATTTTAAGACAAGTAAAAGCAAATCATAAATGTTTGTAAGCTGTTAATTGCATGAAACCTGGTTTAAAAAACGCATGCTCTTTCAAAAGCCAAAATAGTACATCTATCATGTTGCTGGCTTTGATCTCTGTTCAGGATTCTTATTAGTCTTTCTAAATCATTCTGCTCATTCCATTTCTGTGGAGTGTATAATGATGGAGTTGTGTGTGCAAGACCCAGGCATCTTAGACATGAGTGACAGTCCTCGGCAATGCAGCAGCATTCTGAGAAGCATGCTACATATGCAAGACAGCATCCCAGTGGCAGAGGATGTCAACTTTTGTGAAACCACATCTTTGGTGTGTTGTGCCACATTTGTTTCACTGAGGAAACAGCACTGGTGGAGGAGGAAGGCTGAAATGAATAGGGAACAAATAGGAGGAGCTGTGCCAAGATGACATATAGTGTACATGGACAACAGGATGTAGATGCGTGCTTTTATACTAGTATGATATTGTAGACAAAGAATCTTCCCTGCAGCTAACCTTGTTATAACAACTTGTAATATGCCAACAACATTTTAATAAAGCACTTTTCGTCTAGTTCTCTACCCAAACTTCATCAGATACACAGTGAAAACAGTTTAAATATACCTCTTTAAGGTCACATGATCAACCTCATTCTACTGAACAGTTAGGAACAGATTATAGCAAATTTTCATTACATAGCCCCAAAGACAACCGCAAAAAATGTTATATATAATCAAATATGGTAAACATGAAAAATACTAATGTATATTTTTCATGTTTACCATATTTGATTTTATATATATAAAAAATTTACTTTATGTTGTAATTTTTCTGAGACTTTTCTCCCCCAGCCTTTGTTGAAAAGGGGCAACTTTCTGCCCATTCAGCCTATCCCATAAAACAAATGCAATAAATAAATAATAAATTATGTTTTTGTCAGGAGCAATACTTCAGTCATCCATACCCAAATTTAAGTGTTTTATATATCAAATTGCCAAGATATAATTAACTGAATTGTGGCTTACAGAAAAATAATCTTGAAGTGATATTATACCTTTGAACTATAACATATGCTGTACCTATTAGTTTTGCTTTTAGAAGCCTTCTGTATTTGTGGGAGAAAGCTGTATTTTATACTGCCAAAAATTGCTAACTTATATGTAAAGCATAAATTTGTAATACTTTATAGTGAGCTGTAGTCTGCAACGATAAACATTAGAGAACTTGACTATGTTTGATTGGTATTCCAGCATCATTTTATTTTATTTTTTTATTTCCAGGGTAGGTCAGCTAATCTAAGTGGACTCTTTTTATCTACTGTGCTCATTGAAAGTTCAGAACAGAGACAATTTAAGAGAGAACAGGGAGGATATATATTAATTTACAACTGTGATATATTCTCTATACCCTGAGGTATGGTGATGCTAGAGTTAGTATATATAAGTAGCAAGTAGTGTGGGGACAGAGATGCAAATCACACACACGAAAATGTTTTAAAACTACAGCAGAGTGTTTAGTAATTTGCTTGTTTATTTTTTGAGACTTGCGCTTTCATATTTGAAATCTCAGGACTTGAGGTGCTTGGTTTCATGCCAGTGACCCTAACATAGCTCTTAGCTTCTTTGCTCAAAAATCAGGGGCAAACACAAAAATAATGGGGGTCCAAAGGTCATAAATCAGGGACAAGTATTAAGTATAACACTAATTCACTTAAAAAGTTAATAGAACAACATATTCTGCCTCAAAGTGGAATTTCTGAACAATAACAAGTACGAAACTCTAGTGCCTGGCATAAAAAAAATAGAATCACAGATTTTTTATCAACATGCTTTTCTGAACAATAACAAGTATGAAACTCTAATGTCTGGCATAAAAAATAGAACCACAGATTTTTCATCAGCATGCTTTTCTGAACAATAACAAGTATGAAAATCTAATGTCTGGCATAAAAAATAGAACCACAGATTTTTCATCAGCATGCTTTTCTGAACAATAACAAGTACGAAACTCTAATGTCTGGCATAAAAAATAAAATCACAGATTTTTCATCAGCATGCTTTTCTGAACAATAACAAGTATGAAACTCTAACATCTGGCATAAGAAATAGGGTCTATATTATATCCTCGAACACTTAAAAAGCGAACGCTGATTGATCAAACTTATTTTCGAGAAACTGCAAAATATCGAAGCAGCAGAAACTAAAATTTTTTCCTAGGGAAAGAATTCGGTTGTCCGTTTCTGTTGCTTCGGTATTTTCAGTGTTATGTTACCGGTCAAATTCAGGTAACTGTGCGATTGTGTGGATGTGAGCGTTAGGGTGAATTAGGTGAGTTAGGGTTAGGGCTCGGGTTAGGTGTGTGTGCAATTGAGTGGACATGAGGGTTAGGGTGGATTTAAGTGAGTTAGGGTTAGGGAGCAGGTGAGGTGAGTGTGCGATAGTAACGGACCTTAGGGTTAGGGTTTGGGTTAAGGTAAGTGGGTAGTTAGTGGTGTGTGCATAGTTTAGTGTAGGGTTAGGTATCAGATTTTAGTTGTATGTGTGTGGATTTCTGTTTGTTTGGTGTGCTTGTGTTGTGTGCATGTGTTTTGGATCAGCGATTTTTTTCCCTGGGAAAAAAATTGCTGATCTGACAGTTCGAGATTGTAAGCTTTCGCTTAAATTAGGTCATCAATCAGCGTTCGCTTTTTTAAGCGTTTGATGATATAATATAGACCCAAAAAATAGAACCACATATTTTTCATAAGCATGCTTTTCTGAACACTAACAATTACAAAACTCTAATGTCTGGCATAAAAAATAGAATCACAGATTTTTCATCGGCATGCTTTTCTGAACAATAACAAGTATGAAACTCTAATGTCTAGCATAAAAAATATAACCACAGATTTTTCATCAGCATGCTTTTTTGAACACTAATAAGTACGAACTTCTAATGTCTGGCATAAAAAATAGAACCTTAGATTTTTCATCAGCATGCTTTTCTGAACACTAACAAGTACAAAACTCTAATGTCTGGCATAAAAATAGAACCACAGATTTTTCATCAGCATGCTTTTCTGGATAATAACAAGTATGAAACTCTAATGTCTGGCATAAAAAATAGAACCACAGGCTTTTCATCAGCATGTTTTTCTGAAGAATAACAAGTACGAAACTCTAACGTCTGGCATAAAAAATAAAACCACAGATTTTTCATCAGCATGCTTTTCTGGACAATAACAAGTAAAAAACTCTAATGTCTGGCATAAAAAATAGAACCACAGATTTTTCATCAGCATGCTTTTCTGAACACTAACAATTACAAAACGCTAATGTCTGGCATAAAAAAATAGAACCACAGATTTTTCATCAGCATGCTTTTCTGAACAATAACAAGTACAAAACTCTAATGTCTGGCATAAAAAATAGAACCACAGATTTTTCATCAGCATGCTTTTCTGAACAGTAACAAGTACTAAACTCTAATGTCTGGCATAAAAAATAGAGCCACAGATTTTTCATCAGCATGCTTTTCTGGAAAATAACAAGTACAAAACGTTAATGTCTGGCATAAAAAAATAGAACCACAGGTTTTTCATCAGGATGCTTTTCTGAACACTAACAATTACAAAACTCTAATGTCTGGCATAAAAAAATAGAACCACAGATTTTTCATCAGTATGCTTTTCTGGATAATAGCAATTACGAAACGTTAATGTCTGGCATAAAAAATAGAACCACAGATTTTTCATCATCATGCTTTTCTAAACAATAACAAGTATGAAACTCTAATGTCTGGCATAAAAAATAGAACCACAGATTTTTTATCATCATGCTTTTCTGAACACTAACAAGTACGAAACTCTAACGTCTGGCATAAAAAATAGAACCACAAATTTTTCATCAGCATGCTTTTCTGGACAATAACAAGTATGAAACTCTAATGTCTGGCATAAAAAATAGAACCACAGATTTTTCATCAGCATACTTTTCTGAACAATAACAAGTACAAAACTCTAATGTCTGGCATAAAAAAATAGAACAACAGATTTTTCATCAGCATACTTTTCTGAACAATAACAAGTATGAAACTCTAATGTCTGGCATAAAAAATAGAACCACAGATTTTTCATCAGCATACTTTTCTGAACAATAACAAGTACGAAACTCTAATGTCTGGCATAAAAAATAGAACCACAGATTTTTCATCAGCATGCTTTTCTGAACACTAACAAGTACGAAACTCTAATGTCTGGCATAAAAAATAGAACCACAGATTTTTCATCAGCATGCTTTTCTGAACAATAACAAGTATGAAACTCTAACATCTGGCATAAAAAATAGGGTCTATATTATATTCTCGAACGCTTAAAAAGCGAACGCTGATTGATCAAACTTATTTTCGCAAAACTGCAAAATATCGAAGCAGCAGAAACTAAAATTTTTTCCTAGGGAAAGAATTCGGTTGTCTGCTTCTGTTGCTTCGGTATTTTCTGTGTTATGGTGGAAAGTTACCGGTCAGATTCAGGTAACTGTGCGATTGTGTGGATGTGAGTGTTAGGGTGATTTAGCTGAGTTAGGGTTAGGGCTCGGGTTAGGTGTGTGTGCAATTGAGTGGACATGAGGGTTAGGGTGGATTTAAGTGAGTTAGGGTTAGGGAGCGGGTGAGGTGAGTGTGCGATAGTAACAGACCTTAGGGTTAGGGTTTGGGTTAAGGTAACTGGGTAGTTAGTGGTGTGTGCATAGTTTAGTGTAGGGTTAGGTATCAGATTTTAGGTGTATGTGTGTGGATTTCTGTTTGTTTGGTGTGCTTGTGTTGTGTGTATGTGATTTGGATCAGCGATTTTTCCCTGGGAAAAAAATCGCTGATCTGACAGTTCGAGATTGTAAGCTTTCGATTAAATTAGGTCGATGAATCGGCATTCACTTTTTTAAGCATTCAATGATATAATATAGACCCAAAAAACAGAACCACATATTTTTCATAAGAATGCTTTTCTGAACACTAACAATTACAAAACTCTAATGTCTGGCATAAAAAATAGAATCACAGACTTTTCATCAGCATGCTTTTCTGAACAATAACAAGTATGAAACTCTAATGTCTGGCATAAAAAATATAACCACAGATTTTTCATCCGCATGCTTTTTTGAACACTAATAAGTACGAAACTCTAATGTCTGGCATAAAAAATAGAACCTCAGATTTTTCATCAGCATGCTTTTCTGAACACTAACAAGTACGAAACTCTAATGTCTGGCATAAAAAAATAGAACCACAGATTTTTTATCAGCATGCTTTTCTGGATAATAACAAGTATGAAACTCTAATGTCTGGCATAAAAAATAGAACCACAGATTTTTCATTAGCATGCTTTTCTGAGCTCTAACAAGTACTAAACACTAATATCTGACATAAAAAATAGAACCACAGATTTTTCATCAGCATGCTTTTCTGAACAATAACAAGTACGACACTCTGGCATAAAAAAATAGAACCACAGATTTTTCATCAGCATGCTTTTCTGAACAGTAACAAGTACTAAACTCTAATGTCTGGCATAAAAAATAGAACCACAGATTTTTCATCAGCATGCTTTTCTGGACAATAACAAGTACGAAACGTTAATGTCTGGCATAAAAAATAGAACCACAGGTTTTTCATCAGGATGCTTTTCTGAACAATAACAAGTATGAAACTCTAATGTCTGGCATAAAAAAGTAGAACCACAGATTTTTCATCAGCATGCTTTTGTGGACACTAACAATTACAAAACTCTAATGTCTGGCATAAAAAAGTAGAACCACAGATTTTTCATCAGCATGCTTTTCTGGATAATAGCAAATACAAAATGTTAATGTCTGGCATAAAAAAGAGAACCACAGATTTTTCATCAGCATGCTTTTCTGAACAATAACAAGTACGCAACTCTAACGTCTGGCATAAAAAATAGAACCACAAATTTTTCATCAGCATGCTTTTCTGGACAATAACAAGTATGAAACTCTAATGTCTGGCATAAAAAATAGAACCACAGATTTTTCATCAGCATGCTTTTCTGAACACTGACAAGTACGAAACTTTAATGTCGGGCATAAAAAATAGAACCAAAGATTTTTCATCAGCATGCTTTTCTGAACAATAACAAGAACGAAACTCTAATGTCTGGCATAAAAAACAGAACCACAGATTTTTCATCAGCATGCTTTTCTGAACACTAACAAGTACGAAACTCTAATGTCTGGCATAAAAAATAGAACCACAGATTTTTCATCAGCATGCTTTTCTGAACAATAACAAGTATAAAACTCTAATGTCTGGCATAAAAAATAGGGTCTATATTATATCCTCGAACACTTAAAAAGCGAACGCTGATTGATCAAACTTATTTTCACGAAACTGCAAAATATCGAAGCAGCAGAAACTAAAATTTTTTCCTAGAGAAAGAATTCGGTTGTCTGTTTCTTTTGCTTTGGTATTTTCAGTGTTATGGTGGAAAGTTACCAGTCAGATTCAGGTAACTGTGTGGATGTGAGTGTTAGGGTGATTTAGGTGAGTTGGGGTTAGGGCTCGGGTTAGGTGTGTGTGCAATTGAGTGGACATGAGGGTTAGGGTGGATTTAAGTGAGTTAGGGTTAGGGAGCGGGTGAGGTGTGTGTGCGATAGTAATGGACCTTAGGGTTAGGGTTTGGGTTAAGGCAAGTGGGTAGTTAGTGGTGTGTGCATAGTTTAGTGTAGGGTTAGGTATCAGATTTTAGGTGTATGTGTTTGGATTTCTGTTTGTTTGGTGTGCTTGTGTTGTGTGTATGTTTTGATCAGCGATATTTTTCCTGGGAAAAAATCACTGATCTGACAGTTCGAGATTGTAAGCCGCTTAAATTAGGTCGATCAATCAGCTCGCTTTTAAGTGTTCATGATATAATATAGACCCAAAAAATAGAACCACATATTTTTCATAAGAATGCTTTTCTGAACACTAACAATTACAAAACTCTAATGTCTGGCATAAAAAATAGAATCACAGATTTTTCATCGGCATGCTTTTCTGAACAATAACAAGTATGAAACTCTAATGTCTGGCATAAAAAATATAACCACAGATTTTTCATCAGCATGCTTTTTTGAACACTAATAAGTACGAAACTCTAATGTCTGGCATAAAAAATAGAACCACAGATTTTTCATCAGCATGCTTTTCTGGATAATAACTAGTATGAAACTCTAATGTCTGGCATAAAAAATAGAACCACAGGCTTTTCATCAGCAAGTTTTTCTGAAGAATAACAAGTACAAAACTCTAACGTCTGGCATAAAAAATAAAACCACAGATTTTTCATCAGCATGCTTTTCTGGACAATAACAAGTACAAAACTCTAATGTCTGGCATAAAAAAAAAGAACTACATATTTTTCATCAGCATGCTTTTCTGAGCACTAACAAGTACGAAACTCTAATGTCTGGCATAAAAAATAGAACCACAGATTTTTCATCAGCATGCTTTTCTGAGCACTAACAATTACAAAACTCTAATGTCTGGCATAAAAAAATAGAACCACAGATTTTTCATCAGCATGCTTTTCTGAACAATAACACGTATGACACTCTAATGTCTGGCATAAAAAAATAGAACCACAGATTTTTCATCAGCATGCTTTTCTGAACAATAACAAGTACGAAACTCTAATGTCTGGCATAAAAAATAGAACCACAGATTTTTCATCAGCATGTTTTTTCTGAACAATAGCAAGTACGAAACTCTAATGTCTGGCATAAAAAATAGAACCACAGATTTTTCATCAGCATGCTTTTCTGAACACTAACAAGTACGAAACTCTAATGTCTGGCATAAAAAATAGAACCACAGATTTTTCATCAGCATGCTTTTCTGAACAATAACAAGTATGAAACTGTAATGTCTGGCATAAAAAATAGAACCACAGATTTTTCATCAGCATTCTTTTCTGAACAACAACAAGTACGAAACTCTAATGTCTGGCATAAAAAATAGAACCACAGATTTTTCATCAGCATGCTTTTCTGAACAGTAACAAGTACTAAACTCTAATGTCTGGCATAAAAAATAGAACCACAGATTTTTCATCAGCATGCTTTTCTGGACAATAACAAGTACGAAACGTTAATGTCTGGCATAAAAAATAGAACCACAGGTTTTTCATCAGGATGCTTTTCTGAACAATAACAAGTATGAAACTCTAATGTCTGGCATAAAAAAGTAGAACCACAGATTTTTCATCAGCATGCTTTTCTGGACACTAACAATTACACAACTCTAATGTCTGGCATAAAAAAGTAGAACCACAGATTTTTCATCAGCATGCTTTTCTGGATAATAGCAAGTACAAAACGTTAATGTCTGGCATAAAAAAGAGAACCACAGATTTTTCATCAGCATGCTTTTCTGAACAATAACAAGTATGCAACTCTAACGTCTGGCATAAAAAATAGAACCACAAATTTTTCATCAGCATGCTTTTCTGGACAATAACAAGTATGAAACTCTAATGTCTGGCATAAAAAATAGAACCACAGATTTTTCATCAGCATGCTTTTCTGAACACTGACAAGTACGAAACTTTAATGTCGGGCATGAAAAATAGAACCACAGATTTTTCATCAGCATGCTTTTCTGAACAATAACAAGAACGAAAGTCTAATGTCTGGCATAAAAAAAACAGAACCACAGATTTTTCATCAGCCTGCTTTTCTGAACACTAACAAGTACGAAACTCTAATGTCTGGCATAAAAAATAGAACCACAGATTTTTCATCAGCATGCTTTTCTGAACAATAACAAGTATAAAACTCTAATGTCTGGCATAAAAAATAGGGTCTATATTATATCCTCGAACACTTAAAAGTTTAACGCTGATTGATCAAACTTATTTTCAAAACTGCAAAATATCGAAGCAGCAGAAACTAAAATTTTTTCCTAGGGAAAGAATTCGGTTGTCTGTTTCTGTTGCTTTGGTATTTTCAGTGTTATGGTGGAAAGTTACCAGTCAGATTCAGGTAACTGTGCGATTGTGTGGATGTGAGTGTTAGGGTGATTTAGGTGAGTTAGGGTTAGGGCTTGGGTTAGGTGTGTGTGCAATTGAGTGGACATGAGGGTTAGGGCGGATTTAAGTGAGTTAGGTTAGGGAGCAGGTGAGGTGAGTGTGCGATAGTAACGGACCTTAGGGTTAGGGTTTGGGTTAAGGTAAGTGGGTAGTTAGTGGTGTGTGCATAGTTTAGTGTAGGGTTAGGTATCAGATTTTAGGTGTATGTGTGGATTTCTGTTTGTTTGGTGTGCTTGTGTTGTGTGTATGTGTTTGATCAGCGATTTTTTCCTGGGAAAAATCGCTGATCTGACAGTTCGAGATTGTAAGCTTTAAATTAGGTCGATCAATCAGCGTTCGCTTTTTTAAGTGTTCGATGATATAATATAGACCCAAAAAATAGAACCACATATTTTTCATAAGAATGCTTTTCTGAACACTAACAATTACAAAACTGTAATGTCTGGCATAAAAAATAGAATCACAGATTTTTCATCAGCATGCTTTTCTGAACAATAACAAGTATGAAACTCTAATGTCTGGCATAAAAAATATAACCACAGATTTTTCATCAGCATGCTTTTTTGAACACTAATAAGTACGAAACTCTAATGTCTGGCATAAAAAATAGAACCTCAGATTTTTCATCAGCATGCTTTTCTGAACACTAACAAGTACGAAACTCTAATGTCTGGCATAAAAAAAAAGAACTACATATTTTTCATCAGCATGCTTTTCTGAGCACTAACAAGTACGAAACTCTAATGTCTGGCATAAAAAAATAGAACCACAGATTTTTCATCAGCATGCTTTTCTGAGCACTAACAATTACAAAACTCTAATGTCTGGCATAAAAAAATAGAACCACAGATTTTTCATCAGCATGCTTTTCTGGATAATAAGTAGTATGAAACTCTAATGTCTGGCATAAAAAAATAAAACCACAGGCTTTTCATCAGCATGTTTTTCTGAAGAATAACAAGTACAAAACTCTAACGTCTGGCATAAAAAATAAAACCACAGATTTTTCATCAGCATGCTTTTCTGGACAATAACAAGTACAAAACTCTAATGTCTGGCATAAAAAAAAGAACTACATATTTTTCATCAGCATGCTTTTCTGAGCACTAACAAGTACGAAACTCTAATGTCTGGCATAAAAAAATAGAACCACAGATTTTTCATCAGCATGCTTTTCTGAGCACTAACAATTACAAAACTCTAATGTCTGGCATAAAAAAATAGAACCACAGATTTTTCATCAGCATGCTTTTCTGAACAATAACACGTATGACACTCTAATGTCTGGCATAAAAAAATAGAACCACAGATTTTTCATCAGCATGCTTTTCTGAACAATAACAAGTACGAAACTCTAATGTCTGGCATAAAAAATAGAACCACAGATTTTTCATCAGCATGTTTTTCTGAACAATAACAAGTATGAAACTCTAATGTCTGGCATAAAAAATAGAACCACAGATTTTTCATCAGCATGCTTTTCTGAACACTAACAAGTACGAAACTCTAATGTCTGGCATAAAAAAATAGAACCACAGATTATTCATCAGCATGCTTTTCTGAACAATAACAAGTACGAAACTGTAATGTCTGGCATATAAAATAGAACCGCAGATTTTTCATCAGCATTCTTTTCTGAACAACAACAAGTACGAAACTCTGTCTGGCATAAAAAATAGAACCACAGATTTTTCATCAGCATGCTTTTCTGAACAGTAACAAGTACTAAACTCTAATGTCTGGCATAAAAAATAGAACCACAGATTTTTCATCAGCATGCTTTTCTGGACAATAACAAGTATGAAACGTTAATGTCTGGCA
This sequence comes from Protopterus annectens, assembly GCF_019279795.1. Lineage (NCBI taxonomy): Eukaryota > Metazoa > Chordata > Ceratodontiformes > Protopteridae > Protopterus > Protopterus annectens. The sequence goes on from NC_056733.1 coordinate 818,183,079, forward strand.
TAAAAAATAGAACCACAGGTTTTTCATCAGGATGCTTTTCTGAACAATAACAAGTATGAAACTCTAATGTCTGGCATAAAAAAGTAGAACCACAGATTTTTCATCAGCATGCTTTTCTGGACACTAACAATTACAAAACTCTAATGTCTGGCATAAAAAAGTAGAACCACAGATTTTTCATCAGCATGCTTTTCTGGATAATAGCAAGTACAAAACGTTAATGTCTGGCATAAAAAAGAGAACCACAGATTTTTCATCAGCATGCTTTTCTGAACAATAACAAGTACGCAACTCTAACGTCTGGCATAAAAAATAGAACCACAAATTTTTCATCAGCATGCTTTTCTGGACAATAACAAGTATGAAACTCTAATGTCTGGCATAAAAAAATAGAACCACAGATTTTTCAACAGCATGCTTTTCTGAACACTGACAAGTACGAAACTTTAATGTCGGGCATAAAAAATAGAACCACAGATTTTTCATCAGCATGCTTTTCTGAACAATAACAAGAACGAAACTTTAATGTCTGGCATAAAAAACAGAACCACAGATTTTTCATCAGCATGCTTTTCTGAACACTAACAAGTACGAAACTCTATTGTCTGGCATAAAAAATAGAACCACAGATTTTTCATCAGCATGCTTTTCTGAACAATAACAAGTATAAAACTCTAATGTCTGGCATAAAAAATAGGGTCTATATTATATCCTCGAACACTTAAAAAGCGAACGCTGATTGATCAAACTTATTTTCGAAACTGCAAATATCAAGCAGCAGAAACTAAAATTTTTCCTAGGGAAAGAATTCGGTTGTCTGTTTCTGTTGCTTTGGTATTTTCAGTGTTATGGTGGAAAGTTACCAGTCAGATTCAGGTAACTGTGCGATTGTGTGGATGTGAGTGTTAGGGTGATTTAGGTGAGTTAGGGTTAGGGCTCGGGTTAGGTGTGTGTGCAATTGAGTGGACATGAGGGTTAGGGCGGATTTAAGTGAGTTAGGGTTAGAGCCGGGTGAGGTGAGTGTGCGATAGTAACGGACCTTAGGGTTAGGGTTTGGGTTAAGGTAAGTGGGTAGTTAGTGGTGTGTGCATAGTTTAGTGTAGAGTTAGGTATCAGATTTTAGGTGTATGTGTGTGGATTTCTGTTTGTTTGGTGTGCTTGTGTTGTGTGTATGTGTTTTGGATCAGCGATTTTTTTCCCTGGGAAAAAAAACGCTGATCTGACAGTTCGAGATTGTAAGCTTTCGCTTAAATTAGGTCGATCAATCAGCGTTCGCTTTTTTAAGTGTTCTATGATATAATATAGACCCAAAAAATAGAACCACATATTTTTCATAAGAATGCTTTTCTGAACACTAACAATTACAAAACTCTAATGTCTGGCATAAAAAATAGAATCACAGATTTTTCATCGGCATGCTTTTCTGAACAATAACAAGTATGAAACTCTAATGTCTGGCATAAAAAATATAACCACAGATTTTTCATCAGCATGCTTTTTTGAACACTAATAAGTACGAAACTCTAATGTCTGGCATAAAAAATAGAACCTCAGATTTTTCATCAGCATGCTTTTCTGAACACTAACAAGTACGAAACTCTAATGTCTGTCATAAAAAATAGAACCACAGATTTTTCATCAGCATGCTTTTCTGGATAATAACTAGTATGAAACTCTAATGTCTGGCATAAAAAATAGAACCACAGGCTTTTCATCAGCATGTTTTTCTGAAGAATAACAAGTACAAAACTCTAATGTCTGGCATAAAAAAAAGAACTACATATTTTTCATCAGCATGCTTTTCTGAGCAATAACAAGTACGAAACTCTAATGTCTGGCATAAAAAAATAGAACCACAGATTTTTCATCAGCATGCTTTTCTGAGCACTAACAATTACAAAACTCTAATGTCTGGCATAAAAAAATAGAACCACAGATTTTTCATCAGCATGCTTTTCTGAACAATAACATGTATGACACTCTAATGTCTGGCATAAAAAAATAGAACCACAGATTTTTCATCAGCATGCTTTCTGAACAATAACAAGTACGAAACTCTAATGTCTGGCATAAAAAATAGAACCACAGATTTTTCATCAGCATGTTTTTCTGAACAATAACAAGTACGAAACTCTAATGTCTGGCATAAAAAATAGAACCACAGATTTTTCATCAGCATGCTTTTCTGAACACTAACAAGTACGAAACTCTAATGTCTGGCATAAAAAATAGAACCACAGATTTTTCATCAGCATGCTTTTCTGAACAATAACAAGTACGAAACTGTAATGTCTGGCATAAAAAATAGAACCGTAGATTTTTCATCAGCATTCTTTTCTGAACAACAACAAGTACGAAACTCTAATGTCTGGCATAAAAAATAGAACCAGAAATTTTTCATCAGCATGCTTTTCTGAACAATAACATGTATAAAACTCTAATGTTTGGCATAAAAAATAGAATCACAGATTTTTCATCAGCATGCTTTTCTGAACAATAACAAGTACGAAACTGTAATGTCTGGCATAAAAAAATAGAATCACAGATTTTTCATCAGCATGCTTTTCGGAACAACAATAACTAGTAAGAAACTCTAATGTCTGGCATAAAAAATAGAACCACAGATTTTTCATCAGCATGCTTTTCTGAACAATAGCAAGTACAAAACTCTAATGTCTGGCATAAAAAATAGAACCACAGATTTTTCATCAGCATGCTTTTCTGGACAATAACAAGTACGAAACGTTAATGTCTGGCATAAAAAAATAGAACCACAGCTTTTTCATCAGGATGCTTTTCTGAACAATAACAAGTATGAAACTCTAATGTCTGGCATAAAAAAATAGAACCACGGATGTTTCATCAGCATGCTTTTCTGGACACTAACAATTACAAAACTCTAATGTCTGGCATAAAAATTAGAACCACAGATTTTTCATCAGCATTCTTTTCTGAACAATGAGAAGTACAAAACTCTAATGTCTGGCATAAAAAAAATAGAACCACAGATTTTTCATCAGCATACTTTTTTGAAAAATGCCAAGTACGAAACTCTAATGTCTGGCATAAAAAATAGAACCACAGATTTTTCATCAGCATACTTTTTTGAACAATGCCAAGTACGAAACTCTAATGTCTGGCATAAAAATTGAACCACAGATTTTTCATCAGCATGCTTTTCTGAACAATAACAAGAATGAAACTCTAATGTCTGGCATAAAAAACAGAACCACAGATTTTTCATCAGCATGCTTTTCTGAACACTAACAAGTACGAAACTCTAATGTCTGGCATAAAAAATAGAACCACAGATTTTTCATCAGCATGCTTTTCTGAACAATAACAAGTATAAAACTCTAATGTCTGGCATAAAAATAGGGTCTATATTATATCCTCGAACACTTAAAAAGCGAACGCTGATTGATCAAACTTATTTTCACGAAACTGCAAAATATCGAAGCAGCAGAAACTAAAATTTTTTCCTAGGGAAAGAATTCGGTTGTCTGTTTCTGTTGCTTTGGTATTTTCAGTGTTATGGTGGAAAGTTACCAGTCAGATTCAGGTAACTGTGCGATTGTGTGGATGTGAGTGTTAGGGTGATTTAGGTGAGTTAGGGTTAGGGCTCGGGTTAGGTGTGTGTGCAATTGAGTGGACATGAGGGTTAGGGTGGATTTAAGTGAGTTAGGGTTAGGGAGCGGGTGAGGTGAGTGTGCGATAGTAACGGACCTTAGGGTTAGGGTTTGGGTTAAGGTAAGTGGGTAGTTAGTGGTGTGTGCATAGTTTAGTGTAGGGTTAGGTATCAGATTTTAGGTGTATGTGTGTGGATTTCTGTTTGTTTGGTGTGCTTGTGTTGTGTGTATGTGTTTTGGATCAGCGATTTTTTCCCTGGGAAAAAAATCGCTGATCTGACAGTTCGAGATTGTAAGCTTTCACTTAAATTAGGTCGATCAATCAGCGTTCGCTTTTTTAAGTGTTCGATGATATAATATAGACCCAAAAAATAGAACCACATATTTTTCATAAGAATGCTTTTCTGAACACTAACAATTACAAAACTCTAATGTCTGGCATAAAAAATAGAATCACAGATTTTTCATCGGCATGCTTTTCTGAACAATAACAAGTATGAAACTCTAATGTCTGGCATAAAAAATATAACCACAGATTTTTCATCAGCATGCTTTTTTGAACACTAATAAGTACGAAACTCTAATGTCTGGTATAAAAAATAGAACCTCAGATTTTTCATCAGCATGCTTTTCTGAACACTAACAAGTACGAAACTCTAATGTCTGGCATAAAAAATAGAACCACAGATTTTTCATCAGCATGCTTTTCTGGATAATAACTAGTATGAAACTCTAATGTCTGGCATAAAAAATAGAAGCACAGGCTTTTCATCAGCATGTTTTTCTGAAGAATAACAAGTACAAAACTCTAACGTCTGGCATAAAAAATAAAACCACAGATTTTTCATCAGCATGCTTTTCTGGACAATAACAAGTACAAAACTCTAATGTCTGGCATAAAAAAAAAGAACTACATATTTTTCATCAGCATGCTTTTCTGAGCACTAACAAGTACGAAACTCTAATGTCTGGCATAAAAAAATAGAACCACAGATTTTTCATCAGCATGCTTTTCTGAGCACTAACAATTACAAAACTCTAATGTCTGGCATAAAAAAATAGAACCACAGATTTTTCATCAGCATGCTTTTCTGAACAATAACACGTATGATACTCTAATGTCTGGCATAAAAAAATAGAACCACAGATTTTTCATCAGCATGCTTTTCTGAACAATGACAAGTACGAAACTGTAATGTCTGGCATAAAAAATATAACCGCAGATTTTTCATCAGCATTCTTTTCTGAACAACAACAAGTACGAAACTCTAATGTCTGGCATAAAAAATAGAACCACAGATTTTTCATCAACATGCTTTTCTGAACAATACCAAGTACGAAACTCTAATGTCTGGCATAAAAATAGAACCACAGATTTATTCATTAGCGTGCTTTTCTGAGCAATAACAAGTACGAAGCTGTAATGTCTGGCAGAAAAAAATAGAATCACAGATTTTTCATCAACATGCTTTTCTGAACAATAACAAGTACAAAACTCTAATGTCTGGCATAAAAAAATAGAATCACAGATTTTTCATCAGCATGCTTTTCTGAACAATAACATGTATAAAACTCTAATGTTTGGCATAAAAAATGGAATCACAGATTTTTCATCAGCATGCTTTTCTGAACAATAACAAGTATGAAACTGTAATGTCTGGCATAAAAAAATAGAATCACAGATTTTTCATCAGCATGCTTTTCGGAACAACAATAACTAGTAAGAAACTCTAATGTCTGGCATAAAAAATAGAACCACAGATTTTTCATCAGCATGCTTTTCTGAACAATAGCAAGTACAAAACTCTAATGCCTGGCATAAAAAATAGAACCACAGATTTTTCATCAGCATGCTTTTCTGGACAATAACAAGTACGAAACGTTAATGTCTGGCATAAAAAAATAGAACCACAGCTTTTTCATCAGGATGCTTTTCTGAACAATAACAAGTATGAAACTCTAATGTCTGGCATAAAAAAATAGAACCACAGATGTTTCATCAGCATGGTTTTCTGGACACTAACAATTACAAAACTCTAATGTCTGGCATAAAAATTAGAACCACAGATTTTTCATCAGCATTCTTTTCTGAATAATGAGAAGTACAAAACTCTAATGTCAGGCATAAAAAAAATAGAACCACAGATTTTTCATCAGCATACTTTTTTGAAAAATGCCAAGTACGAAACTCTAATGTCTGGCATAAAAAATAGAACCACAGATTTTTCATCAGCATACTTTTTTGAACAATGCCAAGTACGAAACTCTAATGTCTGGCATAAAAATTAACCCACAGATTTTTCATCAGCATGCTTTTCTGAACAATAACAAGTATGAAGCTCTAATGTCTGGCATAAAAAAAATAGAATCACAGATTTTTCATCAACATGCTTTTCTGAACAATAACAAGTACAAAATTCTAATGTCTGGCATAAAAAATAGAACCACAGATTTTTCATCAGCATGCTTTTCTGAACAATAACAAGTACGAAACTATAATGTCTGGCATAAAAAATAGAACCACAAATTTTTCATCAGCATGCTTTTCTGAACAATAACAAGTATAAAACTCTAATGTTTGGCATACAAAATAGAATCACAGATTTTTCATCAGCATGCTTTTCTCAACACTAACAATGAAACTCTAATGTCTGGCATAAAAAATAGAACCACAGATTTTTCATCAGCATGCTTTTCTGAACAATAACAAGTACGAAACTGTAATGTCTGGCATAAAAAATAGAACTACAGATTTTTCATCAGCATGGTTTTCTGAACAATAACAAGTACGAAACTGTAATTTCTGGCATAAAAAATAGAATCACAGATTTTTCATCAGCATGCTTTTCTGGATAATAACAAGTATGAAACTCTAATGTCTGGCATAAAAAATAGAACCACTGGCTTTTCATCAGCATGTTTTTCTGAAGAATAACAAGTACGAAACTCTAACGTCTGGCATAAAAAATAAAACCACAGATTTTTCATCAGCATGCTTTTCTGGACAATAACAAGTACAAAACTCTAATGTCTGGCATAAAAAAAAAGAACTACATATTTTTCATCAGCATGCTTTTCTGAGCACTAACAAGTACGAAACTCTAATGTCTGGCATAAAAAATAGAACCACAGATTTTTCATCAACATGCTTTTCTGAACAATACCAAGTACGAAACTCTAATGTCTGGCATAAAAATAGAACCACAGATTTTTTCATCAGCGTGCTTTTCTGAGCAATAACAAGTACAAAGCTGTAATGTCTGGCATAAACAAAATAGAATCACAGATTTTTCATCAACATGCTTTTCTGAACAATAACAAGTACAAATCTCTAATGTCTGGCATAAAAAAATAGAACCACAGATTTTTTCATCAGCATGCTTTTCTGAACAATAACAAGTACGAAACTCTAATGTCTGGCATAAAAAATAGAACCAGAAATTTTTCATCAGCATGCTTTTCTGAACAATAACATGTATAAAACTCTAATGTTTGGCATAAAAAATAGAATCACAGATTTTTCATCAGCATGCTTTTCTGAACAATATCAAGTATGAAACTGTAATGTCTGGCATAAAAAATAGAATCACAGATTTTTCATCAGCATGCTTTTCTGTACAATAGCAAGTACAAAACTCTAATGTCTGGCATAAAAAATAGAACCACAGATTTTTCATCAGCATGCTTTTCTGGACAATAACAAGTACGAAACGTTAATGTCTGGCATAAAAAATAGAACCACAGGTTTTTCATCAGGATGCTTTTCTGAACAATAACAAGTATGAAACTCTAATGTCTGGCATAAAAAAATAGAACCACAGATGTTTCATCAGCATGCTTTTCTGGACACTAACAATTACAAAACTCTAATGCCTGGCATAAAAATAGAACCACAGATTTTTCATCAGCATGCTTTTCTGGACAATAGCAAGTACGAAACGTTAATGCCTGGCATAAAAAATAGAACCACAGATTTTTCATCAGCATGCTTTTCTGAACAATAACATGTACGAAACACTAATGTCTGGCATAAAAAATAGAACCATAGATTTTTCATCAGCATGCTTTTCTGAACACTAACAAGTACGAAACTCTAATGTCTGGCATAAAAATTAGAACCACAGATTTTTCATCAGCATGCTTTTCTGAACAATGAGAAGTACAAAACTCTAATGTCTGGCATAAAAAATAGAACCACAGATTTTTCATCAGCATACTTTTTTGAACAATGCCAAGTACGAAACTCTAATGTCTGGCATAAAAAATAGAACCACAGATTTTTCATCAGCATACTTTTTTGAACAATGCCAAGTACGAAACTCTAATGTCTGGCATAAAAATAGAACCACAGATTTTTCATCAGCATGCTTTTCTGAACAATAACAAGTATGAAGCTCTAATGTCTGGCATAAAAAAAATAGAATCACAGATTTTTCATCAACATGCTTTTCTGAACAATAACAAGTACAAAATTCTAATGTCTGGCATAAAAAATAGAACCACAGATTTTTCATCAGCATGCTTTTCTGAACAATAACAAGTATGAAACTCTAATGTCTGGCATAAAAAATAGAACCACAAATTTTTCATCAGCATGCTTTTCTGAACAATAACAAGTATAAAACTCTAATGTTTGGCATACAAAATAGAATCACAGATTTTTCATCAGCATGCTTTTCTCAACACTAACAAGTACGAAACTCTAATGTCTGGCATAAAAAATAGAACCACAGATTTTTCATCAGCATGCTTTTCTGAACAATAACAAGTACGAAACTGTAATGTCTGGCATAAAAAAATAGAACCACAGATTTTTCATCAGCATGTTTTTCTGAACAATAACAAGTACGAAACTGTAATGTCTGGCATAAAAAAATAGAATCCCAGATTTTTCATCAGCATGCTTTTCTGAACACTAACAAGTACTAAACTCTAATGTCTGGGATAAAAAATAGAACCACAGATTTTTCATCAGCATGCTTTTCTGGACAATAACAAGTACGAAACGTTAATGTCTGGCATAAAAAATAGAACCACAGGTTTTTCATTAGGATGCTTTTCTGAACAATAACAAGTATGAAACTCTAATGTCTGGCATAAAAAAATAGAACCACAGATTTTTCATCAGCATGCTTTTCTGGACACTAACAATTACAAAACTCTAATGTCTGGCATAAAAAAAAATAGAACCACAGATTTTTCATCAGCATGCTTTTCTGGACAATAGCAAGTACGAAACGTTAATGTCTGGCATAAAAAATAGAACCACAGATTTTTCATCAGCATGCTTTTCTGAACAATAACAAGTATGAAACTCTAACATCTGGCATAAAAAATAGAACCACAGATTTTTCATCAGCATGCTTTTCTGGACAATAACAAGTATGAAACTCTGTCTGGCATTACAGACTAAATGTATTACTCAGTGATTTACCAAAAAATTAAACCTTTCATAAGGGACAAGGAAATAGGGGAAATTAGGGACATTCAGCAAAATCAGAGACAGTTGAGAGGTATTGGCTCTTGAATAGTAAAGGATATTCTTCTGGTTATAACAGTAAGCACAACAAAGTAAAGTGTGGTTACATTATGAATACATTACAAAAAAAAGAATTTGCATTAGCTTATTAGTGGAATATTCATTCATGTGAATTGCAGACATCTGCGTGGATTCAAGCTTATCCCTAAAGCCACCTACTTCAGCCATCCATCTGACTTGAGTGGGGATGTTGTAGGCACAAGAGCTAACCAAAGTAAAGGGAAGGAACTGTGGCCAACAAAGACCTTACAGTGAGGTGCTGTAAGGTAGATATTTTTCACAGTAGTAGACTTAAGGAAAACAGTCTCTGATTGTTACTAGAGTGAAGAAGTTGGAATAATACAGTCCCTACAGCAAGATGTGCTCTCTACTTGGCAGGTAACCATAGTATGCTTGAATATAGTATACAGGAACAAGGAGAAGGCAAATAATATTTAGTAATTTCTGCAGGGCAAAGACATTATGACAGGAGGCAGAAAAAATGTTGAGAATCATCAGAAAGTGTACTAGTTTTGTATTAGTAGTTTATCCATTATGTTGCTGTAGAAGCAGTTATGTTGGGAAGTATTTATTTTTAATTTATTTTGTCATTTGTTGACCAGGTTAGTCTTACTAGGCAACTGGTCTTTTTCACAGGAGGTCCAAGGTGGTGTTTGTGAATATTAGGTAACATTTGTCCAGGTCACTGAGGAACTTCCCCTATTGTTTTTGATACCTTATGTCTGGTGCAGAGGTGATGGTAGAGGTAGCAGGAACATGGAGCAGACCAACATTAATGAGCAGCATGAATGATCCATTAATTATGATGTTTTGGATGACAGAATGTTGTAAGATCCTATTAGTATTACTACATTGTTTACCTGTAGTTTAGACAACTGAGTTATTGCTCTTATACTCATCAATAAGAAACTGAAAGACAAAATGGTATGTTCCTGGGAGGAAGCAATGGATAGATGCTCACCACAGATGCATGGCTCCTCTACTGATTCAAAAATGAAGACAAAATGCTGAGTAAAACACTTTATAAAACTTGATAAGGAAGAACCCTTTCTCAATACTAAAAACAAACATACAATAAAGCTCATGCTTATATACAAGCCAAACAATCACATGATCGCAGCGAAGACCAGGTGACAAATTTAAAAAAAATTAAAGAAACATACTACAACAATACAAAAATATAATATGGAAGTACAAATTGCAGAAATATACATATAAATGTACAATATAAATGTTATTTAACATTGCGCTGTAATCTAACAAGAATAGGTTTAATACTAACTGTATTATTAATGCCAGGAGGACAATCAGCCTCCATGCGTACAGTCCACTGGTACTCCTTGGTCTCAAGACAATTATTCATATCTCCACCACGTTTCAAAGGAACTACTAAATCTATAACTCTAAACCTAAATTCATGCATATTACCATGGGACTCTATGTGTTTAAATAAAGCATTATTGGCACAGTGTCTCCTAATTTCTGACTTGTGTTCAATAATCCTATCTTTAAGTCTGTGAGTAGTTTTACCAATGTAGAAAGATGAACAGGCAACACACGTTGCCATATACACCACATTAGTTGAAACACATGTAGCCCTAAGATTAAATTTATATGTACACTTGTTTTGGATGAACAAGCATTACGATCAGAACCCATAGCATTAACCAAGTCAGAACAACAAGAACAATTATGACATCTATAAGTGCCAAAGTGGAAATTAGTGCATATAGGCCTAGCAGGGCACCTAGGAATGATACTATGGAAATCCTTATAGCATAGCATGCTTTTAAAGTTCCTCAAGTTCTTATAACTAAAAAATGGTCTATTGCCTAACATTTTAAAGATATCTGGAGATGCCATCAACACGGGACAATATTTATGTATTATTCGTTTGACAAAAGAAGTTTTGTTACCAAAACTGGTAACATATCTGACTTTATTACAACCAATAACATCTTGTGTTATAGAAATCTGAGTTTCCCTTTCCAAAAGTCGTACATCTCTAAAGTAAGGTGGAAATAAAGAATGTCTATTGGAAATAACATAATCTTTAAGTTCCATCAAGATGTTAACACCATAACCACTATTAGAAAAATCTTGACACATTTCAGACAATTGTACATTAAATATAGCATCATCTGTGTTAAGCCTGCTGGCCCTGATGAACTGGGATCTAACCACACCCCTGAATACATGCGGGGCATGCATGCTACTAGCATGCAGATACCTCCCAATACATGTTTCCTTCTTATGGATAGTAGTATTAAGTAATCCATTATTCAGAAAAATTTTGATATCCAAGAATGAAGCTTCATTGCTAGTTATACATGATTTAAACTTCAAAAAAGAGGTAGTAGAGTTTAAACGTGATATATACTGCTCTAAACTAACAATAGAGCCTTTCCAAATCAAAAAACAATCATCAAGAAAACGTTGATAAAATACAATATGCGTGTCAAAAAAGTTAGTCCCATCATGTAGGTTCTGCCACTCCCACTGGTACAACACTAAGTTGGCATACGTGTTGGCTACCGGGGTGCCCATTGCAACCCCATATATCTGCAGATATGGTTGCTGATTAAATATAAATACATTATTATTCAACACCAAGTCTAAAAGAAGACATATATTCTGTATTAAATCTGTAGTTAGGGATTTATCAGCTGTTAAAAGCTCCCTAATGGAGTCTATACCATAATTATTAGGGATAACAGTGAACAGGGAAACAATGTCCAGTGTAACAAATAAATAATCATCCAGGGTTGACGAAACGGAAGAGCGACAGCCCCATGAGACAGGGCAAGAACGCTCGCAAACAGTAAGAGGAGTTTTAAATCTCTCTTCCTTTACTTTAACTGACTTCCATATATCCCTTTTGTCTAAGGGTCTGAATTTTATACCAGTTGGAAAGTTGGATTTGGTCAATGTTATCACTGACCTCAAAATGTTTGTGAGAACTCTTAATTTGAAACTGTTATTTAATAATAACGCTGATTCTAGCCATTCTTGTAAAAAGCGAAGCACTTTTATTCCTTTAAATGTACCCATTACTGTTGCCTTTCATGATGTTTGTATAGCTGATTTTAGGGCACATTTTAATACCTGTGCTTTAGAATTGAATTATAATTTGAGTTATGAAGAGCATTTGGCTTTGGAATGTTTGAAACATAATGAAGATATTATTATCAAGCAGGCAGACAAGGGTGGCATTATTGTCGTTATGGATAGGATTTGCTATAATTCTTCGGTAGAGAAATTACTTTTGGACCCCTTGGCTTTCAAAAAGATTAGTTTAATCGATGTTAAGAAGCACATTACTGGGGTTAATTTGTGTATTTATGATTTACAGCTTAGTAATAGTATTGATTTAGAATTATTTCACTTTTTTTCTGTACCTTGCCCTGTTATACCACAACTGTATGGGCTTCCTAAAGTGCATAAATGCGTACTAGACCCCCCAATGAGACCCATTGTCTCCGGCAATGGATGGGTCACTGAACCTATATCAGTGTATCTCCAGAAACAATTATTTCCATTCTTGGAAAAATGTAATTTTGTTCTTAAGGACACCGGTGATTTTTTGACTAAATTGTCTACATGGTACTTCTCTACTGGTATGTGTAACATGGATGATTATTTATTTGTTACACTGGACATTGTTTCCCTGTTCACTTTTATCCCTAATAATTATGGTATAGACTCCATTAGGGAGCTTTTAACAGCTGATAAATCCCTAACTACGGATTTAATACAGAATATATGTCTTCTTTTAGACTTGGTGTTGAATAATAATGTATTTATATTTAATCAGCAACCATATCTGCAGATTAATGGGGTTGCAATGGGCAGTATGCCAACTTAGTGTTGTACCAGTGGGAGTTGCAGAACCTACATGATGGGACTAACTTTTTTGACACGCATATTGTATTTTATCAACGTTTTGTTGATGATTGTTTTTTGATTTGGAAAGGCTCTATTGTTAGTTTAGAGCAGTATATATCACGTTTAAACTCTACTACCTCTTTTTTGAAGTTTAAATCATGTATAACTAACAATGAAGCTTCATTCTTGGATATCAAAGTTTTCTGAATAATGGATTACTTAATACTACTATCCATAAGAAGGAAACATGTATTGGGAGGTATCTGCATGCTAGTAGCATGCATGCCCCGCATGTATTCAGGGGTGTGGTTAGATCCCAGTTCATCAGGGCCAGCAGGCTTAACACAGATGATGCTATATTTAATGTACAATTGTCTGAAATGTGTCAAGATTTTTCTAATAGTGGTTATGGTGTTAACATCTTGATGGAACTTAAAGATTATGTTATTTCCAATAGACATTCTTTATTTCCACCTTACTTTAGAGATGTACGACTTTTGGAAAGGGAAACTCAGATTTCTATAACACAAGATGTTATTGGTTGTAATAAAGTCAGATATGTTACCAGTTTTGGTAACAAAACTTCTTTTGTCAAATGAATAATACATAAATATTGGCCCGTGTTGATGGCATCTCCAGATATCTTTAAAATGTTAGGCAATAGACCATTTTTTAGTTATAAGAACTTGAGGAACCTTAAAAGCATGCTATGCTATAAGGATTTCCATAGTATCATTCCTAGGTGCCCTGCTAGGCCTATATGCACTAATTTCCACTTTGGCACTTATAGATGTCATAATTGTTCTTGTTGTTCTGACTTGGTTAATGCTATGGGTTCTGATACGTTCGTTCATCCAAAAGCAAGTGTACATATAAATTTAATCTTAGGGCTACATGTGTTTCAACTAATGTGGTGTATATGGCGTGTGTTGCCTGTTCATCTTTCTACATTGGTAAAACTACTGTAGACCTAAAGATAGGATTATTGAACACAAGTCAGAAATTAGGAGACACTGTGCCAATAATGCTTTATTTAAACACATAGAGTCCCGTGGTAATATGCATGAATTTAGGTTTAGAGTTATAGATTTAGTAGTTCCTTTGAAACGTGGTGGAGATATTAATAATTGTCTTGAGACCAAGGAGTACCAGTGGATTGTGCATGGAGGCTGATTGTCCTCCTGGCATTAATAATACAGTTAGTATTAAACCTATTCTTGTTAGATTACAGCGCAATGTTAAATAACATTTATATTGTACATTTATATGTATATTTCTGCAATTTGTACTTCCATATTATATTTTTGTATTGTTGTAGTATGTTTCTTTAAATTTTTTTAAATTTGTCACCTGATCTTGGCTGCGATCATGTGATTGTTTGGCTTGTATATAAGCATGAGCTTTATTGTATGTTTGTTTTTAGTATTGAGAAAGGGTTCTTCCCGAAAGCTTTGCGTTTATCAAGTTTTATAAAGTGTTTTACTCAGCATTTTGTCTTCATTTTTGGATTACTTTCAGCTCATCATTTTTTTTCCTCTACTGATTCACCAGAAGAGTCAGAAGCATCTCATCCTGTTTTGCCATAAAACACTTCTACAGACAACTTTTTTCAGGAATGATATCATGAAAAGCTATGCAGCTACAGCAACGTCTTGTAAAGGAGTCGAACTGAATCATTCTCCAATCAGGGGCTGCATCATTCAATTGTCTGCATTCTTTATAAAGAAAAGATCAACCTATAAATAAGTACAAACAATGGTGTAAATGTTCTGTCTCCTTTAGGGCTGCATGTTAAAGTGCATTACCAGTTAGGAAATTAACATTTTTGCTGGTTAATTTTGATACATGATATTACTAACCACGTTCTACTTCTTTTTGAATAAAATAAAATAAAAATCAGGAGCAACACTGGAAATTGTATGATATTAAAGTTAAAAACTTTTAAACTAGGCACAATGTGACTGTTCAGTTTTGCACATTTGAAACAGATTATTTGTTTTCCTTATTTTTCTGCTTAATCTGTTAAAGTGATGGATATACAGCCCTAGTTATGATAAAATGCAACTTTGGACTGGAGGATGGACTTTCTGTGCAGTGCTGAGACATGAGCGGCATCACATATTGTACATTCATAGTAGAATTCATATTAATGAACATAAACACATTGTTAAATATGCAGGTCAGCCTAACTCTTGCTATTTTTGAGCTAAAACTCATTTGGTAGGTTCATGTCTAAAACATTAGTTGATCCTTATGTGGTCAAATAACACATGGTCAAATACAATGTAATTTGCATTGCTATAAGTGCAATAAAGAGGGTCATGCTTGGGAAGACTGTTATACATCTAATATCATAACAGAGACAAACGCATGGGACTAGGGTCACTAGTAAAGACAAAAAAGTGATTTCCCATGTGAGAGATGATGCAGTGCACATACAACACATGCCTGTTCCTATACAAAATAAATGTAACTTATTATCACTAGATGAAGATGAAGAGGAGAAAGATTAGCAGGTTCTACTTATAGAAGAACTCCCTAATAAATCCACAGTGGCTCATATCAAGCAAAGGAAAAGGAAGGTAAAAACAAAAAAATGAAAAGCTTTATACAGACATTCAAAAAGGGAAAGGTTAATATTACCATAATCTCCATCATATAAATGTAGATAGTAATATGAGTGACATGAGATGTATCATGGTCTCAGAATGGTTTAGGGTAATACTTGTAAATGTTATCTGTCTCTTGGATATACATTATTTAACTATAAGTCATCATATGCAATTTGAAACATTGTGTGGAAGGAATTGTATATGGTCATCTGGTACAGAGGCCTGTAGTGGAATTGCTATATTGATAAAGAATAATGCTATTACTTAAGTGTCTTGGCTGGCTAAAATGGGTATCTGTTGATAATGGATCTTCTGTATCTAGACTCCATTTACAAACTTATTGTTTTGTATGCACTTACTAAACCTAACTGAAAGACATTCTTTATTTCCAGACCATAAACTTTTTGTTTTATTTACTGTGAACATTGTAGTTATTGATTGTTAGTCAGACAATTATTTATTATTTTCTGTTGGTCTGTGTAAAATAGACAGTGGAATTATATCAGTGGGGTTTGTTGACCATGTATCTATTTGGACTATGATTGGAGATAAAGGGGCTAGATTGCAGATTGGTTAGGAATTTAAGAGATTGACTGGAGCATGTACTAAGGACCAAAGATTTATTTACATGGTCAGCATTTTGTAGAATGACCACTGTAACCTTGATTTCTTAACTGGGAAGACTGACTAATAGTATATGAAGAGAAATATAAGACTGACTGACTGACTGATTACTTTGGAGGAAATGTTAAAATGTGTATGTTAATTAAGATTTAACCAATTACAAGAATGCTCTTGAATGTTTAAATTTTGAAAACAAATTTATAAAGCTAATTATGATAAAATAGATGTCATATTGCAATGACAAACATTTGTGATACAAGGCAGTAAAGAACAAGTCTCTCCCTTTTTGGAAAAGTATTTTTATTTTGAGACAGGGGCATAATTGATACAGGATAGCATAGTGGTGCAATATATATATATATATACCTACAGAAGATTTATCACTTAATCTTCAGTCCTGAATTACTGATAAGACGTGGCAAGGTGGTGAAATAGAACACATTTTCCTGCCTGTTAAAACATTTGATGCAGATCAGCAGAAACAAATGGATAACCCTATTACTTTGCCAGAAATGAATGAGTTAGTAAAATGTATTAATAGATGAAACATTTTTTTTTTCAAACAAATAAATGCTTCTCAAAAATACATTGTTGAAGATATTAGATGTCTGGTTATGCAGTGGTATGTAGTGAAAAACAGATATGTTAGAGGGTATTGGAGTTTATATGGAAAAAGAAAGGTGATAAATCATTGTTAGATGGAGTTTGTAAACTGTATGCAACTCTGACTCGTGCTGCAAAGGAAATAGGCAAAGTGTTAATGTTGGGGAAGATGGGGTGTGTGGTAAAAAAGGGAAAAGTATCTATGATTTATTGGTAGTTAGGAAGATGGCAGACAATAGTAAAAGGGAAGGCAAAGTAAGAAAGGGGGAGTGGCGAAAGTATGAATAAAGATGACATTAGAGTGTGAGATGATAGGTGTAAAGTAGGTGTGTAAAGTAAAAAATGTCACAGATACTATAAAGGAAATTATATTAGCTGGAGTCCTTGCAAACTGTTGTCTTAATGCAGTCTTCATTAAAGACAAATAAGTGAATGAATAAATGAATAAATAAATGCATAAATAAACAAAAATAATCCACCACTCATTTTGTTCACAAGTGACATGTTATGTCGTATATTTTGATGAAGAAAGCTTGAGATATTGATGTGTACAATGTAACTACCATCTGAAATAATTTTCCCTCATGGGCTTTATAATTGCAAGGCACATACAAACTAAATAAGGATTAGCAGTTCCTGTGCCAAACAGCTTTGCCATCAGCCAACCAGTTTTACAATGATCTATAAAAATACCACACTGTTCCTTTTAAAGCAGTTTTCTAAAGTTTATTGTTTAGTTTGAGTTAGAAGAACATCATTTACCTTTTAAAAGGTTTGTATGCTTAATATAGCTGAAACAGCTTTTCAATTTGCAGATTTTGCATTTTGGTGATGCATGTTGGGCAAATATATCAGTCATATTGCTGCTACTTATATATTGTAATGTCATACATTATTTTCTTAAGCTAAACAAAAATATTTTTTATTCCCATCTTTGCACTGCAGGTGATTTGATTCATTTTCAAATTGCTGACACTGAAGCGCAGTATGGTGGGGGGTGGGGTGCACTCCTGAGTGTACCATCCTTCCGATAACACATTAAACTGAGGCCCTATCTGCTTGACTTGGTGTCTGCTCAAGTGAATATAAAAGATCATATGGCAGTTATCAAAATGAGTAGGGGTTGCTTTATTATATAAACACTTTTCCAGCTTTGTTTCAATTTGCACATTCATTATATTTACACTTTCTATTATACTTTAAATATCACAATACAATGCTTTACAGGTTTATCTTCCTAAATACATGTAAAACCCATTTGATCCCCCATCCTTTCCACCATAATCATTTCTTTATATCATCAAATTACTTCCTCATCATTTTTTTTGATTTTGCTATAAATTCTTCACACCTTCTTTTTTATAAATAGCAAATAGCAATGAATACAATGTTATCCCTTTTTTAGTTTCTTTTTCACTCCCATCTGTATATTTCCCACACAGCACAATGTCCATATTGGTTTTTAAATACTTTCCAGTCATAAACATCTTTGAATAATGTCCAACAACCTTCATTTTTCTTGTACAGCTGTTACATATTCTTTGTTTTATCATTTTATATTTCATGTTTATTTATTTAAAATTTGTTTACTGGGACAGAGCCCATTTTCAGTGGAGGCCCATTGAGAAATGCTCCACACACTTGTATTCTGAATGTGGGAGGAAACCAGAGCAACCCCACCTGAACATGCAAACTCTGCACAGAAGGCACCCCAACCAAGAACCGAACCGGAGAACCTTTTGCTGTGAGGTGACAACTCTAACCATTGCACCACTGTATCACCTATTATCTTTTGACTGGCAGTTTTCCAATAATAAACACCACAGAAAATCACTCGCTTCAAAAAAAAGATTCAAATCTTTCTTGCCTTTTTCTTATTGCTTTCTTGTATTCATCACCAGTTTTCCCCCCAAGCAATGGGGTGAATTTCCAATTTCCTACCCACTGGTCCAGATTGCATCTGAATAGGCTTGATTGCATTTGAATAGGCTTAGGGAAGAGCTCTGCTTCACATGAATGGGGAGTCTGTTTCAGAGAAGAGGTAATCTCTGAGACACATATCTGTCCCTATAACATGTTTTGTTTGTGTCACACATGAGATTTAGGCCTCTAGATCAGGTAAGGCTAGTGCTGTTTGGTCTGCAAATGTGTAGCAGATCCATCAGGGATGGATTGGAGAATGCCTTGTTGGTTAGGCATAGATCACTCCCTAGTAGTCAACTGAGTACAGGGACAGAGATTTGAGGCAGTCCGCCTCGGACATATTATTTGCACCCTGTATTTTTTTAGTGAGGAGCTGCCGTGGCTGTTCCAGATGTTGCAAATGCTTGGTCAGGTAATGTTGCAAATGCTTGGTCAAGTACATACCAACGGGCGCATTGTACTCAATTATTGGTTTAATGAGGGCTGAGTATAGTGGAAATATGATCTCCTTAGATCTGGATGCAATGACCTTGCTTATAAGTTGTGCCACATAGCAGGATTTTCTCACGGCCATGGACACATGGTAATCAGAGTCCAGGTTAATGTCAACTTTCATACAACTGTAATCTTACTCTAACTAAAATTTGTTCTGTAAATTAACTTTTTCATCCAGTATTTGTCCGTGGCTACGAAGACTAAATCATCTTCATAGGTTAACATCAGTAGTAACCTTATCCTTTCCTTAACTTTCCAAATACACCTTGCATGTACATGTTTGTATAACTGCAGTCATTACCATCACAAACAACAACATGCTCAATGGACAACTTTGCTTTACTCCTCTTCCTTGTCTCATCTTTTTTCATACCCATCCATTCGCCATCATAGATGCACACGGATTTTCATAAATTGTTCTCACTATCTTTCTTATTTTTGTTCCTACTTTGTATTCTTTTGAAATGTTCAACATTTCCCCATGATCAGTCCTGTCAAATGACAATAGCCATCACATACTATTAATTTTCCATCTCCTCCACCCTTATCTATACACTCAACCGTCATTAACCATCATTAGGATTTCAGTTACTCCTTTACTTTTAACCCGATACACTCCTTCATTGAATTCTTCTTTCATTATACCCATCAGTACTTTCTAAATAAGCCTCATAAACATTTTATAGTTAGCATTTCTCAAAGTAATTGGTCTCTTTTTTTATTTCTTCCCTTCCCCCTTTTCCATATAAATCTAATAACCCCCTTACAAACCTCTTTTTGTTTTACATCTTCCTCCATCCATTCATTCAGTATTTCCAGAAAAAATATCCTTTTATCATCTGATATTTCTTTATAAAAACTAAACCCTAATCCATCTGGACCTGGAGCAGATTTTTCTTTGCCTTCTTTTATAACATCTTCTCTTTCCTCTCAGTTCTTCTTTCCATTTCTTCTGCTACCTCCTTTTTCATCTCCTTTACTTTCTATAAACCCCCTGCTACATTTTCTGTCTTAACCATATTCTGTATATACCTTTCAGCTACATCCATAATGTTCTCTTTTTTATATTTGAACTGCCCTTTTTCATCCATCATTAAGTTCATTTTTCTCTCATTAAATCTCAGTTTCTTACCCAAAAAATGGGGAGACTTCTTCTTTTCTCCCTTTCAAATAATACTTTTATCTAAATATCATTATTTCTATTTTTCTTTATTATATTCATATAATTTATTTTCTTCTTATTCAAGACTTTTCTATCCCTTTCGCTACTATTCTTTCACAAATTACTTTTGTCTTATTATATATCATCTTTTTATTCTCCCATTGCTCTCTCTCTAATTAAAGTATTTTTTAAACTTTTCTTTATACACCATCCACACCTTTGTCAAACTGACATTAAATGGCTTGTCATGTGATCTTCCCACAATTGACCTCTTCTGTTTTAAGACATTCCATTCCTGCAATTTTCCCTGTCAAACATTTTAATCCTTTTCCTTCTTTTATTATATTTTAACCCTTTCCTACTGTTGCCCATACAGCCCTACAATCTGAAAACTTTGCTTCTCTAATTCCATGTTTTCCTTCATGTCATCTGTAAACAAACTATACTCAATCTCTGTTTTAAGTAACCCCCTCTTATAAATATATTTTCTTCCTTTACCTGTCTCTCTCAGCACTTTTGTGCTATTTTCCCTTTCACCTTTCTAAAATTGCAATTAAAGCTTCCCACCACCATAATAAACATATTTAGTATCACATCATTTTGAATTTCTTCAAATTTTTTTTTCCTTTCAGTTATGTTTGCATTCACATACACTGCTACTATTCGAAACACCTTCTGCCCCTTTCTTATATCACACAATAAATCCTTCCCTGCTACCACCATTAGATCTAATATTTTAATCTCTTCATTTTTAGTAATACTGCGGTACCTGATCATATATCACCCCCAATAGTCCCCACCACATCTCTTTTCAACATCATCATCATCATCTTTTGGCTTTTCCCGTTAGGGGTCGCCACAGTGGATCATCTCTTTCCATTTCTTCCTGTCCTCTGCATCTTGCTCTGTCACACCAACCGCCTGCATGTCTTCTCTCACCACATCCATAAACCTTATCTTAGGCCTTCCTCTTTTCCTCTTACCTGGCAGCTCCATCCTTAGCATCTTTTTCCAAATATACCCATCAGCCCTCCTCAGCACATGTCCAAATCAGCGCAATCTCGTCTCTCTTGCTTTGTCTCCAAACTGTCCAACATGAGCTGACCCTCTAATATACTGATTCCTAATCCTACCCATCCTAGTCACATCGAGTGCAAATCTTAACATCTTTAACTCTGCCACATCCAGCTCTGACTCCTGCCTTTTTGTCAATGCCACTGTCTCCAACCCATACAACATAGCTGGTCCCACTACCCTCTTGTAGACCTTCCCTTTCACTCTTACTGGTACCCGTCTGTCACAAATCACTCCTGACACTCTTCTCCACCCACTCCATCCTGCCTGTACTCTCTTCTTTACCTCTCTTCCACATTCATCATTATTCTGAACTATTGATCCCAAGTACTTAAACTCGTCCACCTTTACCAACTCTACTCCCTGCATCCTCACCATTCCTCTACCCTCCCTCTCATTTACACACATATATTCTGTCTTAGTCCTGCTGACCTTCATTCCTCTTCTCTCTAGAGCATATCTCCACCTCTCCAGAGTCCCCTCAACCTGATTCCTACTCTCACTACAGATCACAATGTCATCTGCAAACATCATAGTCCACAGGGCCTCCTGTCTGATCTCATCTGTCAACCTGTCCATCACCACTGCAAATAAGAAAGGATCACATCATCTCAAATTCCACCCTTTTCCTTTTATCTGTACATCTTATGTCAAGTAAACAAATTATCTGCATTTATCGTTTCACACCATTCAAATGACATTATTCTTCCAACATCACTTTTCATGCCATTCATATTCAGTGATTCTGTACTTATAGTATGTTAAACTTTTCTTTTTTGAACTTTCTCCAGTTCATCTTTTGGCTTCCTTTTTTTAATTCTCATCCTTCCCCCAGTAGAAGCTTCTGGATTTTTTCATAACTCAGAGCTCGTATCTCCTTTTCCCTCAGTTTCTAATACCCCAAACATATTTTCTGTCTTTATATATATATTTCGTTTTCATGTATTAGTTTATGTTCTTCATCTGGTGCAACTTTTTCTATGCTTTTATTTTGCACTTCCCCACGCTCACCTCCTCCCTATCTCCTTCCTTTCGTCATTCACTTCCACCCTTTCTTGCGTAAAAATGTATTCTGCCTTCTCATTTTCCTCACTTTGTTTTCATTAATTTGTGGACAATCAAACCAAAAATGCCCCTCATTTCCACACTTCCTGTAATATGGTTTACAGTTTTTTCCTAGAATGTTAAAACTCCCCGGACTTCCAACCCCTTCTTTTTGTACAATGCTAGATTAAATATGATTCATCCACACAGAAAAAAAAATCATGCTTTTGGTTGCCCCCAGTACTAAACACTCCCTTTTTTCCCATTTATTACCATCACACTAGGCACATGCTTTAACTTGTTATTTTCTGTTTTTAAAGTTACACAAACTTCCCCCAGTCCATACTTTTCTGTCATTGACAATTTTTTTAATATCATACACAATATTTTAATTAATTTTCTTCTGTATCAGTTGTTCTAAATTGAGGCAACAATTTTCTTTTTTAACTGTGCATTTAAATTTTGATAAATATAGTCCTTCCAAGGAGATATGTTACTTCCTCTTGAACATTAATTAACATTTTTTTCTGCGGTACTTATGTATTATTGCAACCACATTTCGACAAGGAAAAACGGCTCTTCTCCAAGCCGTAGAGCTGTTTCTCCTGTTTGAAATCTGATTGCGATAATACATATTATTCTAAAATCCTACATTTTGAAAGGAAAGCACACATTTTATGAGGAGGATAGACCAAAAAAGGTATGAGGCAAAAATCTGGACATTCTGCGAAAAGCTGGAGATTTGAAAGGTATGTTGCCCACTTGTGTCATAGTTAAAATGCAGCAATACTTAATGTTCTTGAAACAAACTGTGTACCAGATACCTGATTTTTAAATAGTTTTTGGGCTTTGAATAATTCCAGACATATCAGTACACATGAGACTACTTGTGGACATTAAAAGCAATGTTTGTATGTTTCTGCAGAGCAGAGATTCAAAGAAAGACTTCTCTAATGTAAAGGTACAAGAGTACATATACATACATACAGACATACAGATGTTTCAAGCATGGGCATTAAAGCCCTTCTAGCTTGCCAATATGCCAGAGCAATTGTTCCCATAATAAATGTCCAGGCTGTTTTTAAAAGTATCTAAACTAGTATTAGCTTTAATGTAATTTGGTAGTCTGTTCCAAGCATCAGCTACTCTGTCAGAGAACCGATCAGTACACTTCTCATTCCTATAGAATCTTCTACATAGGTTATCTGACGATTCTCTAGTACGTTTTGATAACCCCAAACATTCCCAGAGGTAGTTGTCCCTAAATGCCCTATATACCCGAATAAGATCTCCTCTTAAATATCTGTAAGAGACACTGTACAAGTTCAGATATTTTAGTCTTTCATAATAACTTAGATTTTCACATCCATGGATACCCTTAGTATATTTCCGTTGTACTCTTTCCAGTTTATTCATGCTTGTTTTACTATAGGGTTTCCATATTGTTATTCCATACTCAAGTTTTGGTCTAATGTAACTAATAAACAATGACTTCATTATGTTTGATTTCCTAGACTTTATAAATCTTTTTATACAACCTATAGTTCTATAACTATCATTAGCCAGTTGGTTGATATGATTAGAAAAAATCTCATAGCTGAATATACTCAGGTCCTTAAATGAGTCTACAGTTTCAATCATTGTGTGCTGTATTAAATATTCACTTTTCAGTTTATGTCTCCCAAATCTCATATGCTTAGTTTTTGATGTATTTATCAACATATTATTCTCCTGTGCCCAAATGGTCAATTTAGCCAAATTATTTTGCAGACATGCCTTGTCTGTAACACTTGTAATCAGTTTACCCAATTTCAGGTCATCAGCATATAGACTGTAAAACACCTCAGATGAAAAAGTAAGGTCTGAAAGATACAATCTAAACAAGTAAGGGCCTAGTACAGAGCCCTGTGGGACACCTTGACTGTAACCAAGGATTTCACCTGTCCAGTCGGTGTGTGATACTTGCCATGTCCTATTTGTAAGCCATGCAGCTATCATCTTATCAACAGTACATCGATACCTAGTTGTACTAATTTATTGATCAGTGTTTTGTGCATGACCCTGTCAAATGTTGAAGTTAAATCTATATAAATCACATCACAGCACAATTTTTCATTCATAGCTGTTATTATATTGTTATAGAACATCATGTTACAGGTGGTAATAGATCTCTTTTCAACATATGCATGCTGATATATGGTTTCAAGTCCCAACCTATCCAGTTCTGACAATAACTTATCCAATATTACCTTCTCCATTATTTTTCCACAACATGAAAGTAGACTTAAGGGACTGTATGATGCTGGGTTTGTCCTACTCCCCTTTTCCTTAAAGACAGGTTTAATAAGTACATGTCTCCAGTCTTGAGGAATCTCCCCATATTTATATGACCTAGTGAATAATAGATGTAATGGCAGTGTAAGTTCTTGGCTTAAGTGTTCTCAGGTAATTGTTACTTATTCCGTCTCCTCCCTACGCTTTGTTTGGATCAAGTTTGCACAGTTCTTTTTCAATATAATCTAATTTGATTCCAGTATCTGTGGTTACCTGGATGTCACTAGGGCAACTTACCACTCCTTTTGTGGAGCCAAACTGTTTTGCATAAGATTTTGTAAATATATCTATAATCTGTTGTGTCTGAGAATAAATTTTAGAATCTGCACACGGTTTATTAATTTGTGTATCTTTACTCCTTCCACATCTTATGTATCTATAAAAAGGTTTCCTATTATGCTGAATATCTTTATATAAATTTTCTTCAAAATTTTCTTGATCTTGTCTAACACTATGCTTAATCTGTTTGTCCAGCTTGTTTATTTCAGTTTTCAAAGTTGTAGTTCGACCTCTCTTCCGTTTCTTTATATTTTTTGTCTCTCACCTTAATCAGGTATCTTGTTCTTATGGAACTGTACCCCCTGATGTTGCGTGCCTAGATCCTGATGTTAAACATTTTTTTTACTTTTTGCACTCAAACAATTTCTCTTTCAAAACTTTCCACATTCCAGAGTATGACAGCTGCTGTAATGGTACACCACCTAGGAATACAAAATGTGACTGTTACTCCTCTTCCTGCCTCATACACAATGTGATAAACTAATAATTAGTAGTTCAGGCATCACTTTTTAAGTTTACAGAAATATTTTTGTCAAAACATAAGGAATTATTGCAGGTTGGAAATGTGGATGCAATAATACAATAGTACCTTTTTCTACTAATGCAAATCTCTCAAAAGTTATTTCACAGAAAAGTTCAGTTCCTATATGTTGCAATGCCCTAATATCAAGCAAACTGAATCCTAAAACACAGTGCCAGTTTATTTGCTATTTATACTTTGTTTTCACCCACACAACAGGACTTTTCCTCCAGCTTTCAACAGCTCCACTCTGTTTCCTCTGCAGTTGCACTTCCTTTTGTTTCTGCAGTCTTTCACCGGAACCTACTGCATAAGTCTTTACTCTGAAAATACTGCTGTCAATCTCTCTCTCTGTTTACTGCTCTCTGTTCCATTTTCCTGAAGCCCAACATAGAGCAAGTCCTTAAATTCAGTTATTCCACTGGCAAGACATGCCTTCCG